>NC_056732.1:1248952780-1249092780 GCF_019279795.1 Protopterus annectens | reverse complement strand
ATTTGTTTATAAGCTGTGCAATATAGAAAAGCTTTCTTATGACTTTGGGCACATGTTGGTCAAAGGTAGGTCACTGTACACACAAGTTCCCAAATGCCAAGCAATTTGGTCATATATATATATATATATATATATATATATATATATATATATATATATATATATATATATATATATATATATATATATATTTATATATAGATGATAGACACACACACACACACACACACAAACACACACACACACACACACACACACACACACACACACACACACACACACACACACACACACACACACACACACACATATTGACAGAGATAGAGAGTTGTATTTATTGTAAGTATAGACACATACATACATCTTATATGAAAAATGTTATACCATAAGAATTTTATTTTGCACATAGTACTAGGAAAGCAGCACACCATTAGTCCTGGTTGCATAGTTTGATGGCATGACATTTTACTGCCTCGTTTTTTTTCCAGGCAGCATGCTTACTGCTTCTTGTCTGCCATTGACAACATTTGGGCCCACCAAAGATTATCTGTAAACCATAGCTTACAAGCACATGTTTTCTATGATCGTGCATACTGAAGCATGGCTTCCTTTGACTGCATTTAGTTAAATTGTATGTGTACAAGTTGCCCAATGCTTGAAATTTATTTTAACCATGTTGTCTTCTTTGCACTGAAAACCAAAGAATGCTCAAATGTTTCAGAACAGGAGGGCCCACAGCTCTCCTTTATCCTTCCTGATCTCCAATGACATTCTTTATGTACCCCATAATGCAATACTTCCCTTTATAAAAAGGCTGTTCTGATAATCCACAGAAGATGCTTACGGAAGTCACCATATTATGCAAATGTTAACTAACAGCAGTCAGTTCATGGGGGGGGGGGCGGTACTCAACAATGATGCAAACTTCGTAGTTTAAACTTCACTTTGTTATGGGTTTTTGGGTGATTTGACTAATGATCCACTTTTATCTATCATTTTGCTGCCTTTGTCTCTGATTTAGAATGTGCGGAGCATGCTGCATGCCTTGCAATGCAATTAAAAGTAGCTGGTATTTCAGGAAAAGCCTTCCCCCTCCACACACACACACACACACACACACACACACACACACACACACACACACACACACACACACACACACACACACACAGGCATGCGTTTTCCTCGAGGGGTTCAGCCTGTCTTCTTTCTATCTTTGTCTTTTGAGTAAAGGGCATAAAGCAAAAATCTCTCAAAACATCAGCTCAGTTTGTCACATTTACAATGTGTCCTAAATAATACAGTAAAAACTTCTACAACATTGTAAGAAAACCCATTTTCATACCATGTAATTGTCACTTTAATGAGGAGCAAAGGTAAAACCCTTAGTTATTACAATGTGAATGAAACCCTGCTTCCCGTCTGTCCCATTCCTGCATTTTAAGAATTATTGGTTCATGCAATGAAAAAGGCAAGGTATACTGTCTGCAGCCAGACATAACCCATAAACTGAAATACAAGAAATGCACCCTGGACTGGTTATGCTGTTTCAGTGAATGGGGAGAAAGCCGAGCCAAGAGGTTCTAGTTCATTTTATATTTATTCACTCCACAGGGTTACACATTTGCTTGGAAAGATTGATTTACACATGCTTTTGGATTTACTTTCCTGAATTTTCATGGCTTTGCAGAATTTACTTATAATGGGCAGAGAAATGTGCCATAAGCAGCTAAACAGACTTTCCATAAGCAGCTAAATGGACCTTCCATAAGCAGTTAAAAAATGGACCTTCCATAAGAAGCTAAAGTGGACCTTCCATAAGCAAATACACCTACCTTCCATAACCAGCTAAAACAGACCTTCCATAAGCAGTTAAAATGGAGCATGCCTTCCATCAGCTAACCCTTCCAAAAAGTTCCTGTGCACTTTTGTGTTCAAATGCATGTTATCACATTAGCATGCTACGAGTCCTCCTTAAAGAAACCTCCATGGAGTTATGGGTCTTGCGGCTGTAAAAGTGGGGGGGGTGCTCCCTCCCCCTCACTCTATGGTTCTGGCCCCTATGGACAATGTGTTTATAACCTGGATTCTTCTGCTAAGGAACCTTTGTGGGAGTTCCAACTGTTGTATATGTCTGGTCAGGTACATGCTGAAGAGGTCATTATACTCAATGATAGGTCAGATAAGGGCCAAATAAAGTGGCACTATGACTTTTTTGGACAGAGATGCCATGCCCTTACTTATAAGTTTTTGAAACATTGCATGATTTTCTTACTGCTTGGCCACATATTGGTCAAAGGCCAGATTACTCTCTGCATATGTTCCCACGTCTCTGACTACTGGGTCAACTCTTAGGGGTTTCTTCTCATTGGAGTAATTAGCCCGGGTGCCCGTTTTCCCAATAGGCAATATAACGCATTTCTTAGCATTGAGTTTTAATCTGTGACTACTGCACCAGTCATTTGTCTGTGTTAGACCCTCTTGTAAGATCTTCCTGTCATGGGGGAGAATCTCTGATAACTCCCAATTTGTAGTCGTCTGCATTCCTGATCAGCCAAAAGACTTTGACATTAGCGTTTACCTGTGAGAAGTAGATGCCAAATAGGAGTGATCCCAGCATGGAGCCCTGAGGTACCTCGATGGTGATTTGTTTCTTAGTGGAGGTGGCCTCACCAATCCTAACTTCCTGGGTCCTGTCTGTGAGCCATCCAACAAGTTATTGTGGCATTTATGCTCAGTTTGATGAAATTGTCAACTATACCTTAGTGGGGTATTGTATCAAATGACTTAGCCAGGTCCAGGTAGGTGGTATGCACCATTTTCCTCTTATTCATTGCCTTGATGACCTCCTAAAAGAAGTCCACCAGGTTTAGTAGGCATGACCTTGCTTGACAAAACCAGATTGGGTTGGGACCCATGTCTGACGGTTGTCTATGACTTTGTTGATTATTTCCAAGATAGTTCCTTCCATGGCTTTGCATATTAAACTAGTCAGAATAATGGGTCTGTGCTTTCTGGGGTCAATTGATGGCCCACCCTTGTGAAGTGCAATAACCATTACTATCCTCCATTCTCATGGTGCAAAGCCTATTTGAGGCTACAGTTGAAATGTGACTGATGTGGTCCTGATAGGTTGTGTTTCAAGATATTTAGGAGGCATCCCAAGATATTGTCAAGGCTCATAGAAGCTGTGTTTTTGGTTGTAAGGAGAGCCACCAGGACCTGCTCTCTGCTAATAGCTTGGGGGGGAGGGGGTATGCTAGTAAATAATTCGAGTAGAAGGCGGGAACTTGGGGGTGAAGTTTGAGCTGTATTTGTCAGCCAGCAGATTTGTTATGTTGCTGTGCTCGGTGAACATGACACCACTGACCACCAGTTTGGCACACTGCTTGTGCTACCTTTGAGATTATGGACATAGCTGTAGAAAGCCTTGTGGTTGTCTTTAGCCTGTGAGGCTATCTTGACCTCATAATTGACCTTGTTGGACTAAATTAGTTCTGTTTAGTTTACTTAGGGAGCTCTTATCAAATGGAAGTGACTCTTCCTGATTTTAGCCATGACATTTTTCCTTTTGTTATATGCCCTATTAAGGTTAGGATGCCACCCATGTAGTTTTATTTTAGAGTTTGTTTTGGGCTCACTTCTAATAGGAACAGCAGTCTCTATACAGCCATTTTCATGGTTTTAGAAGGTCACTGTGAACAATTCCACATAAGTTGCTAACTCATGATTAGGAGGGGCATTGAGTTTTGACAGACTATCACTTAATAGGATGTAGTTTGCTTTGGAATAGTTCCCAACTGTTACAGGGCTTGCTGGAGTTAATGAGTTGATTTTTATTTCAAAGGAGACAGCTTTGTGGTCCAACCTCATCAGTGAGGGTGTGACCCTGGGAGTGTGCAGTACTCTCTCATATAAGTGAATACCAGGTCCAGTGGGTTAGAACCTTTGGTGGATGTGTGCACTATCGGATTAAGGGTTGTTTGTCTTTCGGCTTTTCCCGGTTAAGGGTGTTTGTGTTAATAAAGTCCAGGAGGCAGTGAATGCTTCCCAGTCTACAGAGGAGTAGTTAAAGTTTCCAATGAATAGGGTATTTGGTTTAATGGTGAGTGTTTCCAGTAAGTCTAGGTACAAGCTATGGGATTTTTGGGAATAGAGGGTGACCAATAACTTGCTAGGATATGGTATGGGACTTTGTCTATGGTGATTTGAATGTGGATAAACTCCAGTGCATCATCCTGTTTAACCAGCTTAGAGGTTTTATATGCTGCTAATTTAAATCAAAACTCTTTTACCCTTTGTCCCTATTTGTCCAGCTGATGGTCTACATGTGTAGAAGGTACTGAAGCCTTGTACTGCTGGAGTACTTTCTTTGTATTTGAAAATGTCTCAATAACAGCACTGATGTCTATATTCTCCACAGTGAAGAGATCTTGTAGGAAGTGGAGTTTCTTGTTTAGGCTCCTAACATTGAGAAGGAAAAACCTTTAGGTTTCTTTGAGTTTTATTTTCTATGTTGGTAGGTTTATCCATTTGGCATTGCCTAAAAAGGTTGTAAGGGGGTATATAAAGTTTAGCCAATATCCATGCTGACAGATATTGAATCCTCCTGGAAAGACACCAGAAACTAAGCCAATTATTGAAGCCAGTCATCTTTTGTTCATACTGTGGGTTCATTCTTTTTTTTTTAAGTTCTTTTTATTGGTTTTCAAATAGTAAAAACAATTACATAAAATTCACAAGTAATGAAACACAGTGTATTAATACAAACTATATACAGAGTCCAAAATAGTTGCTAAGTCTTCAATAAAGATTACATTTTGTCTAATAATCTTTTGAGCTTTATCCATGCAATTTCATAGGTTCATAGATTAGTACTAAGCTAACTGCCCTTGTGAGCCATTTTAAGCCTAGCCAATTATCCCTTGTGAGACTCAAACCCTGCACCTTGTGTTTATAAGGCAAATACCTTAACTATTAAGCCACCTTCCTAACCCCTTTGTTTATGAGTCACATTTGAGGTACGTAACAAAGCTGTTTGTAATTCCCTACTACAAATAATCTTAGTAAGAGATATAAATTCATTAAAAGAGAGGATATTTCTACATTTCCAGTTTCTGGTAATGATTTTTCTTGCTATAGCAAGAAGGATCCAAAGAAGTTTCATTTGCTTTAATGGAACATATCTTGGCATTGGTGCATTAAAAAGCAACAAAGAATTAGAAATTTCACATCTGTCTGACCACAAATCTTTAATAAAGTTTTTAAACTCAGTCCAAAATGGTGTTACTGTTACTACATTCTAGAAACATATGTGCCCAATCAGCATCCAATAGCTCATCACATCTCCAACATCTACAAGAGTCCTTCTTGTTTATTCTAGTGGCTGCTCATTGTAAGACACATACCTGACTGAGATATATATTTAGAGAGACCAATAATGTCTCTCTTCATATAGTTTAGGGAGATACATCTCAGTTCATTAGTACCACATGGACTCTGATCAAATCATACTGGTACCTGTGCTGTAGTGACTTGAGTGAGTGTGTAACTTGGTGGATCTTGGCTCCAGATAAGCAACTAACCATTATATGTCTGGTGAGTGGGGCATCTGTGTATCATACAATGGAGTCCTGGATAGTATGTTTGTTTTCCTTATGGACTTTGCTCTTGCAGATCCATTGGGTGTAAGAATGTGTGTGGTGTTTGGTGTTGCTTTTGGTGAGTGCTTTAGAGATTGCCGAGGATAGACATCACCATTTACAGGCTTAGGGGGTCTTTGAGGTTTGGGAAGATTGCTTGTGATGGACACTGTATGTGGTGGATGTAGTGTGTGTTCTTGACAACCTTGTTTGTATTTGAAATTTCTGTCTCTAGTGAAACTGTGTATATGCATCTCTTGCATACTTTGTTTATTTCATTAATAATTAAATGGTTGTCTGTGAACATAAGACAATTGCTCCATTGTCTCAAGATACCCTTATCTACCAAGCTGCCCATGAAGACATTTGGAAATTGCATATCCATTTTGTCTGAACCTGTACTTGAGTGGGCTATTGTAGCTTATGGACTGAGTTATACAGAGTTAAAAGGTAAGTATGAATTGCTGTGGTAAATTATTACACCTGATCCTTAGCCTAACCTGGTAAGTTATATCAGTAGTCAGTGGGTTTTGGCATTTTTTTTTTCCTGTTTGGGGAGTTCCAGTAGCCATAAGTCATCACATGGATTCTATTTGCCTACCTCATCTACTATATTCTGCAACTTGTTAGGCCATGATATTAATGCCTCAAATAAAGGTGAGTACTTTGTTATCATTGCCAGGTGTTACAAAAGTTTCTATAATTAGTTTTTGATTATTCTATAGCCAGTGGTTTATATTTATATTTCAGACGGCACAGTGGTGCAGCAGTAGCGATGTTACCTCACAGCAAAAGGTTCTCCGGTTTGATTCTTGGCTGGAGTGCCTTCTGTGTGGAGTCTGCATGTTCTCCCTGCGTTCATGTGGGTTTCCTCCGGGTATTCCAGTTTCCTCCCATATTTCAAAGACATGCTTCTGGAGCCTTTTTCTCTGGGCCTCCACTGAAAATTGGCTTTGTTCCAAGTCAGACTTTCTTGGTAAACAAATGTTAAATAAATAATTAAATATTCTTGCTAATTAGACATTGAATTTTAGTACTGCTTGAAAGAGCATAACCAATGAATTAAGTGCATTTTGGATAATGTGTTTTTATACTGATCTTTATCTATGACATTTACGCTTTTCCAATTGCATTATGACAGGAAAGCAGGCGATAAAAATAGATGTGTTGGGGTAGAACATTGCTATATATGATAGAGCTGGTTATCTCCATTTGTTGTCTTGCATAGCTTAAATAAAGTCATATCTCTTGAGTTAAGTTGACTTATCTAAGTTGAAATTTGATGCAGGAGTGTGTGAAGGCATCATCTACATAGAGAATATAGAAGATATGGAAAATATTACAGAAAAATGTTTGGAAGAGAAGATGAGTGGTCACTTGGACTGAAAGATGCAATCCAAGTCAAAGGGTGTATTGCTGAAGAAATTAGCTTTATTTAATGGAAAAAGTGATGTGGGTCATAGAAGAGATGCAATATAGTTTATAACATTTAACATTAACCTTTACTGTTTATTTGAGAAAAAAATGAGCTGAAGACTCTGAGTTTCTGCATATCCAACAAGTTGCCATGATGTGATCAAACAGCAAGATTTGTGACAAGCCAGAAAAAAATCATTTGACAAGTAGAATAGGTGGAAAAGCAGTTAGATGATAAAAGATAACATTTGGAGTAAAACTGAGAGAAGTATTGTAAGGAAAGAAAGTATTAGTTTGCAAAATTATGCAAAATAAAGATGATGTGTTTGACAGGCTTTTTGAAGAACAATTGGGAGTTGAAAATGATGTGTTTTCTGATGACTAACCCCCGGATTCATGAAGCTTGGCGCAAGGCCGGTGTAAGGCCTGCGCCTGCCGTGCAGCATATAAATGGTGTAGTAGCACCATATGCATATTAATGAAGGTGCGCCACTACCACATCCACGTGCATAGGACACGTGCGCGAGTGCATGGGGCGTTACTAAGCTGCGCCCGGAGACGTGTCAATGTCGGCTGGCAATGAGCAACCTAAACTGCTGAATATTATAGCCTGCCTGCAATAGTAATCGCACCTATCAGTGTCCGTGGATAATGAAACGTATGCAAAGCATGCAAGACATTTCCCGGCCACACAAAATGGAGAACCAAACAGAAATGCATGCAACACAATATGAGTTCCCGTCCATGGAACAAATGATATTTAAAATCGTGTGTCCGTAATGTACTGCACTGTCAGAAGTTATACCCAGTGGAAGTGAAGCACATCATGTCAGCGCGCCGCCAATACACACGTCTAGCCCCATGGGCATGGTCACCAGCAGTCCCACAGTGGTAGTGATAGTACACAGCTGGGCAGTTGTGGCTATATAACAACCGTAAAGAAACCTGACAGTCCAAATTGTATACCAAACACACACAAACATATGTATATTAAAATGTGCTATACACATGAACGTAACCGTCACATACACATAGGATGCCATATGCGAAACCGGGATATCCAAAAGCAGAACCCATGCATGCAAATGCAATACACAACAACCCCTGTATAGCACATAACCCACACCCATGTCCGAATGTCCACCAAATCCAGCTACCAGCCTTGCACATCCGTACACCTACACATAGCGAGTATTCCCCATATGTAGTAGGAAGTATCGTCCTAGGCAGTGACAGGATTGCAAATATGTATCCCACATTTGTAAGCATCCCATCACAGGTACGTAAATCCAAATGCCTGTGCATTAATGTTTCGGCAAAATGTGTGTACATCCCGCGTGGGATAAGTAACCTGTTGAAACCTCAGAGTTGTTCACACGCCACGGTGTCCATAACTGTACACATCTGGACAAAACATGTATGTGTAGTCACGGTACTGTTCAGTTTCTACACAGACATGCAAAACATACTACGCAGGATGGAACAGCTGTCCACCATGCAGGACACCCCACTAGGGTCGCCACCTGTTCATATGGCCAAGGAGGGACATCCCTTGTAGAAATGTGAGAATTTGCATGATAAAACATACCCCCGGCCAGTGCAAAGGACAGAATTACATGTGTATGCCAAGATAAAAGCTTATTCCATAGCATTTGAATAGCTTATGCTATCCCAAATAATAGTTATGTGTACCAGATACAAAATACCTGTATCATGCAACTAGTAAAGAAAATAAAAATATATTATTGTCTTAAATTCACAGGACATTTGCCATGTCTCAGGTGTCGTCGCAGGACACAACTGTCCATAGTGGGACCTCCCCTCGCAAAGAGGAACAAGTGGTAACCCTACTCCCCACTGAATTATCAACAGTATATATTCAACTCAATCACATACCAACACCACCTCTCAACCTATTACAGCAACAAAACCTGGACAAAGCCTAAAAGATGGGTGGACAAATAGGGACAGATGTAATTACTGCTCTCACAAACTTTGAAAGTTCACGGAATAATAGTATGTACATAAGCATGAAATGTTGTGAAGGATGTGGGGTAGTCCCCAGTATTACAGATGTCCATACATTTATACTGTAACAAACCGTCACATATGTTGACTGTACTACTGCACACCTGTAGTTAATTCATAGTTAAGTCATGTGCAAAATAATAACCCTCGTAAGAATGAATACAGGAAATAGTCAAATGTGAATGGGAACACCACTCACCGTGGATTATGTATTGTAACCACCCCCACCCATATTATGTATTGCCAACATCATAAGCTGCTGACAGGTGCCCAAACACTTGTGTCTGTAAACACAGATTAAATGTTTAAAATGGACAAACCCTGTCCATGTGCTTTGTCTGACATTTGAACACGGTCAGGGCAGTTCCGTTCACCAGGCGGACAAGCCTAAACCCAGATCACCACATGAACACCCTGACAATTAAAGACCTGTATGTGTCAGGTCTATAAGCCTTTGGGTTCTGAATATCCCTGCAGTGATTAAATATGCAGCTTGGGTCCAGAGCAGTAGGGAATAGGGAATGTGTAACATGTAGTACCGCATTTTTCCCAGCAGGAGAATGGATGCCTGTGACGTAAGTGAAGCGGTGAGGCATATGTTAATGTAGCTATGTACTATGGGTATACATATAAATGAGTCAGAACACCAAACGTATAGTGGTTACAGCATCCGGCCAACGTGAATGCAGTTCCGGTTGAACTACGACTACAGCACATATAATATGAAAGTGTAATGAATGCATCTGTGCTGTACAGGCAGTTAAATATGTAAAGGTGAACGTGTGTTTCGCATACGTCCGTTAACCGGATTACAAATAATATACTGGTACTGTCACAAGTAATAAAGCCCACGTAAGCACAAAGACTTAGTAAACATATGTAACCCACAATAAGGATATGCATGCGCCGCCAGAACCCACAATAAGGAAATGCAAGTGCCTGTGCGTGTGTGATCCGCTCACAGCATAGTAAATGAATGCTGTTTCCCCCACGTTAGTTATACATGGCTCAAACCTGTTAACCTCGTAAAGTATGAAACCGGACAAAGCCACGCAAACTACCGGTACAAATAGGGACAAATCCCAGATATGTGCCAGAACAAACATAGAAAGTGGATAGAATAACGGGTGTGTCAGTAGCATGGATTCTCTAAAGGGTATGCAGTCGTAACCTGAACTGCTTGCCAGAATTCCCCACCGTAAGTCTCAAATGAAATGCCACTACATTGCCAGATAGACACAGGTTTATGTAAAACACACCGAAGATAAAGGGGCAACCAGCTGTACACTCTGCGACAATCTGTACAGTGGAAAGGTATGGTATGGATATAGATATATGTGTATACACATAATCCACAGATGTAAACCAAAGCAAGTTATGAAATGAGGATTGTACATGTATATATGTACACACAACAGACTTATGTCCCGTAGATATGACATATATACATAAATAGGCCACGTTATAGCTAATATGGGTAGACAAACAGACATGCATGAAAGGTGAATAAACCGCTGCATTCCAAACCATTGGCCAGAAAGTGACAGTCCAGCAAGTTCTACACTTTAAACATGCAGATAGGTGTCCATTGCAGGACTCCAAAGATTGATCCATACGTAGTGTCAACCGACATTGACGCAAAATAAGTGACCTCAGCAAATACGAAATAGCTGTACATGCAACAGTATCAGGTGCAAGGGTGATGACACGTGTCGATAGAATGTATGACGTACGAACTGATATCCGGAGAGTGGGGAGTGCATATAAGTGTCTCCACACTTCAGTACCGCACACATTAAACATGTGTAATGGGTACTGTAGAGGGTTGTCAGGTATGGGTATCATGGGTATGCAGAAATGGGCCTAGGTGTTGTTTGGCAGAGATTTCGTAGGGCCGCCCCGTGGGAGTGATGTGGGTATAGCACACACCTATATTCCCAATAATGGGGCAAAACATCCACTGGATATTGCGGAAACCATTTTGGCAATATGTAGGGCCCTATATCAGTGTCATGTAGGCGATTATCATGGATGGACATGTGTACGACCAAGATGGTACCCATAACTGGCAAACTGTCAGAATAACACAGCTGCCACTAAGGCATAGTACATGAAATACAAATAGGGACTGTATTAGATATACACCAGACAAAGTCAGAACGTTGTGAGAATACTGGCGTAGCCATGAATACGGATGTTATGAGCGTTACTAATCATGTAATGGAAATGTCAGTCACTATTATCTACCACACAGTTCGTAATGCCTTGCCAGCAATTTACCAGAAAGGCACATCACTATGACAAATGCAACAAGGGCAAAGGTCAAACGTCAGGGCGTTTACCCATAATGTGTACAGGTTAGGGGTATGAAGGTAACCTGTCCAAAACACATGTACAGAACTAGTGATACTAGGAGGACAGGTGAGAAGAAAAACATCAGGACAAATGAGAACACATGTACAAGTCATACGCATGTACTCCGACAAATGTGAATGACAACGTATGCCCTGTGAATGTCAATGTGGAAGGTTAATAGACACAAAAGTAATGTGTCCCTCAGGGTGTCATGCAGTGTCACCGTAACAATGTCCAGTCCCCCATACTCGTACGTGAGCTCTGCCACTGACAGAAAGCGCAAATACCGGCGCACACATATGGTACATGATAGACCAATTAGTGTGGATAAGCAGCCGTTGGCCTGTGTGAGGAATACAACTGTCTGGGTGGGTGTGTCCTGCAATATAAATGTAATGGCATGTGACCTGTGATGCCGCCATACAGTGTGTGTATTGGTGTCAGAAAGTTGATATTTTGCATCAGACACATACTCCGCAACTGTACAGATGTATGCAGAATGTGCAGAGTTCTGCCTCATATGTTTGGTGTGTTCCACGTAACAACAGTAACATTCTGGCACTTTCATGATAACTGTAGACATGAAATAATGACAAAATGTGATTAAGACACCAAATCCGACAGAAAAGCCATAGTAATGCAAAACCTATTATTGTGTCAACTATCTACGTTTGTAAGAGCAACATGTCAATACTGCCCCTGTGTGTCCCACTATCAGATAAGACCTTGTCCAGAAATTTTCTCTAGGAGGTGGAGTGGTATGAACAGAAACAGATACATGTGTGAGGAAACAGCAATATCGACTTCAAAATAATGCAGAAGGTATGAAATGCGCTGCAGTAGGACGTGCAGTACTGTCCGCAGGTATGTGCTGACATGTCAAATGACACAGCAGTCTACATGAATAACCTATAGGGCTGTCACCTTTACAAATGATGATAGTGGGACATACCCACAGCCATGCACAGAGCACAAATAGACATACACACTTCAAAACTAGGCCATGATACATGAAGCCTCCGGCATGTACGAGTACAGTGAGAGTACAGCAAGGATAGATGTCTGCCAAGATATACAGCAAATGCCTGTAAGGGCGTGTAACACCGCCTGTAACACGGACATTGCATGGACAATGTTGGGATTTGCAACATACCCCATTGGTATGTGAAAGCTATGCAAATATGCGATACATGAAACAGTCAGCTGTCCATGCAAGAGCAGAGTTATGGGCAGAAAATAGATTATATATATATATATATATATATATATATATATATATATATATATATAGAGAGAGAGAGAGAGAGATACAGACATGCACACACACACACACACATGTGGCAGGGCTGGTAATCAAACCTACACATTACTACCCTATCACACTACAGCATGACGCATTTACATAACACGCTACCGAGAATACTAAACACAGCAGACACACAGGCATTCTACTAGGTGCGTGTCAACATCCGCAAAGACAAAGACGTCAGCAGGATATATCTGTGTAGCGAAGCATCTAAAAGCATAACCTGAGTCCCCAGGCAGACGGGAGCATGCACACACACACACACACACACACACACACACACACACACACACACACACACACACACACACACACACACACACACACACACACACACACACATCTGGCAGGCCTGGGAATCGAACTTACACCTAACTACCCTATCACACTACAGCATGACGCATTTACAGAACGTGCTATGGAGATTACTGAACACAGCACTCCCAGAGGCATACTTCTAGGTGGGTGACATCATCCGCAAAGGCAAAGACACCGATAGGGAATTTATGTGTTGTGAGGCATCTAAAAGCATTACTGTGTCCCCAGGCAGCTGGAAACACACACACACACACACACACACACACACACACACACACACACACACACACACACACACACACTTGGAAGGGCCAGGAGTTGAACATACATCCACCTACTCTAACACACTACAGCATGACGCATTTACAGAACGCGCTACCGAGATTACTGAACACAGCACTCCCAGAGGCATACTTCTAGGTGGGTGACATCATCAACAAAGGCAAAGATGCTGATAGGGAATGTACATGTTGTGAGGCATCTAAAAGCATTACTGTGTCCCCAGGCAGCTGGAAACACACACACACACACTTGGAAGGGCCGGGAGTTGAACATACACCTACCTACTCTAACACCCTACAGCATTACACATTTACAGAACACGCTACCGAGATTACTGAACACAGCACTCCCAGGGGCATACTTCTAGGTGGGTGACATCATCCGCAAAGATGCAGATAGGGAATGTTTAGAGAGTGAGCGGTCTGAAAGCATATTACCGTCCCAAGGTAGATGTACACAAACACGGCAGTGCTGTCATCGGGCCAACTAAATATCTACGGAGCACAACAACACTAAATAGATACGGGATGCGCCACAGACAGTACACCCTTCAAGAGAGCAACCAGTGTGTTCAATGTAGGCATCCATCGTGACATTGAAAGTGGACATCTGGTGCCTGGATGACCACCATGGCTATACAGGATATCAATGGCCATGCCCACACGCTTAGTATCACACGTCTGTTTGGAATGTACTGTGTGTCCATCTACACAATGGCGTACTGGGCATGCTGACACACTTAGCAGTTGCAAAGGGCCATCTTGCATGCACACGGAGTCTAATCATGGAAGGGCGCAGTGTGGAATGTACTGTGTGTCCATCTACACAATGGCGTACTGGGCATGCTCACACACTTAGCAGTCGCAAAGGGCCATCTTGCATGCACACGGAGTCTAATCGCGGAAGGGCGCAGTGTGGAATGAACTGTGTGTCCATCTACACAATGGCGTACTGGGCATGCTCACACACTTAGCAGTTGCAAAGGGCCATCTTACATGCACACGGAGTCTAATCACGGAAGGGCGCTGTGTGGAATGTACTGTGTGTCCATCTACACAACGGCGTACTGGGCATGCTCACACACTTAGCATTTGCAAAGGGCCATCTTGCATGCACACGGACTCTACTCATGGAAGGGCGCAGTGTGGAATGTACTGTGTGTACTGGGCATGCTCACACACTTAGCAGTTGCATAGGGCCATCTTGCATGCAGATGGAGTGTACACACAGAAGGGCACAGTAAGGTATAACTGCCCTCACGCACAAGGCGGTCACACATGCAGTGACCTGTACACACACAGCTGCCATCACAGCTGTCACAGGTGCAGGTCACACACGTACACACTGCAGTGTACACTGTAGCTGTCAAGTCAGCACCATGTCGTTGGTGCAGCACTACACAGCCTTACGGTCCCACAACACCATGTGACACATGACCACTGGGCTGTACAGTGGTGTACACCAGCTGTGCAGAGTACACACGTACCAACAGGGATCCAACAGGTGTTATGCATTGCAATGATACCAGTATATATGAACAGGTCAGCTCAGGACATACCATGGCCCTTACGCAGCTGTGACACCTGACTGTTGCTGTACACCAATGAACACACGTCTGGGTATGTCATACATGTGATTGTGTGAATGTGTGCATGGACTGCATACACAACACATACATACATAGCCTTTGATGTACCTCATGCATAACACTGGCCTAATCAATGCTACACACGCGAATTGAAGGTGGGCCCATGTCTGTTGAATGCTCACACTACAGGGTGTAGCAGTGTTGACCGGGACACATACCCTTGTACTGGTCGCCTGTGACACCCGTGATATCATACCGCAGTCCATGTGTTATGTATGTCAACACACATGTCCAACAATAGCAATGCATACAAACATGGCAACAGGAGACACATGTGACATCTGTACTGTGCATGCAGCAAACATGCATGTGCAGTGGCCGATGTCCGTAACATAGTTGCACCTACCTACAACATGCAGACGCAATGCAGACCCATCATTGACATCTGCATACGGTGACATACAAACAGCACATATGGAGGGATGTGTGTACATAATGTGGTGAACCACCTGTCTAGATGTATGTGTGCAGGGGGTGGCTCACAGTTGTGTCTCACACCATCCTATCATGCCATGTGCAAACAGTACGCTATGTCGCTGTTACGTGATGGTGCTGACATAATGCATACACAGTGGTCAGGTGTTAACAACTATATGTCACATGGCACCTGTAACACCTACATCCTCCCGTGTGCATATAGCAGCACATTTGCCAGATATAGCATTGGTACACATAATGCAATCAATACCGCTGCATGTCCATCAAACGTGTCATCGTATGGCAGGTGTATCATTCCCAGCACTGCCATGTGTGTCCGAATGTGTGACCAGGGATGCCACATATCATGGGGAATATGTCCCAGTTGCTACACATCCCTGTACACCATTGTAGAGATCTGTACATACGTCAGTGTGGGAAGCATGGCGTTCACCGGTGAGGTGCATCACACACGTCGGCTGTCCGTATACACATGTGTGGTCACCACAGTGTGTGTGTGTCTGTATGTATGTCTGGTGCTTGGTGTGAGTGTGTATGCTAATATATGGTGGGAAATGATCACTAGCCCCACGTGGTTACTAACCCATAATGGTAATGCATTGCACAACTCTGTTGATGCCATAGGTCCCAGCCATACTGGCTACCTGTGCATGTCCCTTCTCTGTGACACGTCGTGTGGGTGCATAATACTGTGAGGGTGATGACCACAAAGGCAAGGGTCCCCAGCTGCGCACTATGGGGTGTGCGTTATAGTGGTGTACACCCCGTGAATGCGGCCATGTTCCTGTACTGGTACAGGGTCCTACTGCTGCACAGTGTGGCCTCCAGCTACCAAGTGACACCTCACATCATCATTGGCCAGGCCGCTGTGTACAACCCCTGCACCATGTCACCATACCTGTAATGTGTCCTGCTATGTATGTCACGTCTCTGTCCAGTGTAGCCTGTGGCACCGACCACATGCGTCAGGTGCAGTATATGTGCGGACATCTGTGTCATGTTGGTGTGTCCAACAGTCAGGTTGAGGGTACATGTAGCATGCTGATATTGCCAGACGTGCCTGTGTGTAATCCACAGTTACACGTGGGGGACTGCAAACACTGCTACCTGTAGGCACATGCAAGTACACCATAGGAGGGAACCAGGGTATCACAACCAACATGATGCTACAGATGTAACTGAGACACATACCGTGAACACATCACAATGCATGCTGCACCTCCACTACATGGTATGACTGATGCATGTCGACAGTACACAACCTATGTCACATACACAACTCAGTATTCACACACAACCACTGCAACATACACACCCCTCACTATGCATACACAGGTATTACATACACCTCTCACTATGCTGTTTACCCTGTGCATCAGAATATTTGTGCATAACCCTGCACCGATGGTGTGGATGACAGGGATGCGGCACAGGCTTCATCATATGCACAGGGTGATATGTTTGCCAGGGGCATAGGCTGCACCAATGGATAACATAATGTGTGTGTGCAAGGGATGGTGAGTTGACTGGACATGTCTGTGCAGAATGCATGTGGATGTTGTGGAGCCCTACAGTTGTGTTTGCTGTGTGCGTGTATGTGTGTACACAGTTCTGCAATTTGTGATGCCTACACGGGGTATAATTGACAGCCCCAGATTGTACAGTGCAGGTTGTACAGCTCACTGTGTCCGTCCACGCCCACGTGACCTGTGCCTGCCTGGGGTTGCACGGGCACTACCAGGTGGAGGTACAGAGTGGCTACTGTCCGACGACACATGTCCGCTGGAACCGTGTCCCCACTGAGACCGTCCAGGGACACGTCCACGTGGCCTGCTGTGTCCTGGTGTTGACAGCGCAGCACCAGCTGCACTGCTACTGCTACTGGCACTATGGGAGCAGGCATGTGAGGTGGCACACTCACATCGACCTACACTAGGTGGTGTTGCTGGCCTACGTCCACGTGGCCTACGCCTCACTCCTACCAGGTGTTCCAGCACAGACATCTCCCGCTCGCAGATTGCCATGCCTCAGTCAAGGATTCCAACCATTTCACCTAGTCGCCTATCCAGAACATTAGCAATCTGCTGTTGAGCATTTGCCAATGCCTGGATGTTGTCATTTAGGGTATGGATAGCAGCCCTCTGCAGCCTCTGCCCTTCTCTGTTCTGCCATTCAGCATGTGCCTGTGCCACCATTACAGTCTGGAACATGCATCTGGTGATACCAGCTGCTGCACTCTGTCCTGCAGGTGCATGTCTGCCAGAGGTCCTCCTACGAGCAGCACCGGCCACATGCCTGTGTGGCGCATCTGCAGTCATTACACTGACACCATGGTGTGTAGACACATCTTCTGTAGCCACCACACATTCCTGTTCCACGCCAACAGACGCTGACTGTCCTTCCTCTATGGCCACCGGTGATGCGGTATGTGTTGGCAGCAGAACTGTGTGCGGGAAGAGGGGGACATAGCTGGGATGGTAACCATTGGCACAGATTCAGCCCCTGACAACCCTGCCTGTACCTCATGCATATGTTCATCACCGCTAGTATCTGTGGGGACACTAACATCAGATGGACCGCAGGAGGATAACGCACCTACATCACCTGTGAATGCAAAGAAATACTGTAAAGTACAATAGACACAGACACAGACACACACACACACACACACACACACACACACACACACACACACACACACACACACACACACACACACACACACACACACACACACACACACACACACACAGACACACACACACACACACACAGACACACCATGCATGTGATTTGTCAGATGGCATGCAGCATGCCTGCGATACAGCAGCATGCAGCTTAGACATTAATAGTATTAGTAAGCATACCTCCCTGGGGTGCACACTACAGCAAACAGGTGTCATATCAGTAGCCATGCAGTTCACACAATCATGGTAGTATGCATGCATCCCCGTGATACACCATGTGGCCCAGAACAGGATAACAGTACACATGGCTGACGTGACCTTGACATGTAATCTGCTGACATGTGCATTAACATGCTTACATGTATGACACAATGGTGTCCTGACATATGTACAGCATTATAATGGGCTTCACATTGCAGTGTTGTCTGTTTGCCCTACAGATAGTATGCATGTTTAGCAAATGTGCATGAGCATGGGAGGGTAGTGTGAGCCATCTACATTGCTATACAGTGTGAAGTACAGACACTGTGCCATTGCATGACAACATGAGGCATGTATGTTGCTGTAGAATGCATAATATGTACACATTGCATAGCCATAACTGCAACACAGTTGTGATGTTTGACAGATCGTATATGATAGACTTCAGTGACACCTCCAGTAGCTGTGCACAGGCTTTTAGGTTGTCCAGTGTACCACATCAACTGTATAATCGGTCAACTAAGACTATAATTGGACCATGTGTGGACAATGTGCAAGAGGGTGTATACACATCCCAAGTACTGTGTGGCTACATGTCTCTGGTCATCCCCCATGGCCATGTGTGCACATGTGTTGGCCAATTGTGTGTGATGGGCATCTTCTCCACATGTCTGTGTGGTCCCATATGACATACACCCATACATGTCAGATATGTCACAATCCACAGGGCTATGCAGACAACGGGTTGTATGTTTGGTATGTGGGGTATAGGTCATGTGATAGTGTGACAATATTGCAGACAGAACACTACATGTCTGGAACATGTCAGGTGGCACATCACAATGTGTGCACCCAATGCAGGGGCATATGACACAATGGTGACACTTGTGGGCTGCCCATATCACAGCTCACTGTGTGGTACTGTGTGCGTACCACACATGTTGTTCCAATGCATACTACATATGCCTCCATTGTAGAACACCTCCACCGTTGTATGCACAGCTGACCACACATGTCGCATTGACAAGTACTGTGGTTTCAAGTCTGTGTATCATTACGTTTGTATATATTGCACATGGGTGGCGTGTGTGAATGCATGGTGGTGCAACCTGCATATCGTGACTGGAACAAACATCAGGTGTGCAAGTGTTAACTGGCCACATGGCAAATAGATCTACACTGTAACATGCCTGATACTGATGACAGTCTCACCTGCAATGGACCCATGTCTGTGTGGCACGCCAGAGGTACCTGAATAGGGGTGACACACCAGTATGAACATTATCCATGACTGTATGACAGCCACAGGTTGCACTGTACATGTGAACACATTCACCTGTGTAATAGCATATAGTATGCACATGTGTGCATACACAACATAGCATACTGTAGTATGCAGCATGTGTGTCCACATACCTGCCATATGTTGTTACTTTACATACTGTACAGTTACACATGCAACTACATGGGATATAATAGCCATATGTGCATTACTGACTTACCAGGCAACTCCAGGCTCATTGGTTGGGAGACACCCACCTCCACGATGGCAGCTAGTGCTTCTGGATGCTGTTCCCTGGGTGTCCCCAGACTGGCCAGTAGCTCCTCAGTGTGTGTGAGTGGGGGTTGGGTTGGTGGCCCACCACCTGTTCCACCTTGTTCCCTGGCGATTGCAGTGGCATGCTGTTTTGCATGTCATATCAGGTCCATGCAGTGTCTGCGCACCTGCTGGTAGGTGCGGTTATGGCCACCCACATCGTTCACCCTCCTGCGTAGATCCTGCCACAGGTCATCACGCTGCTGGGCATGCTGTGGCACATGGCTGAACAACAAGTCATAGTTATTATGGAGCTGTGGGATGAGGACATCATCCTCCTGGCGGGTGTATGCTGGGAGGCGTGTACAGGGCATTATCTGTAAAACATAATGATGGTGACAGGTCACAGTTTCAGAGATGTACAGAGATACTGCTGCACATACATTTCTATGACATCTACTGCATCTGCACAGTTATCTTTGCAAAGCATCATGACACTGACACGACTGACGTGTTTGTGTCACACATGTCACACCCATTATGCATTGGATATCATCACCATATATGTGTGTCACCTCATTACAGTGTTCATACTCCATGTAAATGCTGTCTTGCTGTGGGCATGTCTATTTGCCTGCACTTGTGTTCTTACCTATCTGCACATGCCTCAATGTGTCCACAGTACTACTGTTGACCTGGATGCTGTGTATATGTCACATATCAACAGAGACACAGCCGTAATGGACTTGAGCAGTGACAATGCACACATACGCATGGACACCTGTACATGCATGTGTTTTGCCATATACATCTACACAGCACTGTACAACTGTTCAACATCCTGACACGGATCGCCTGTATTACACATGTGATAGACATGGGACAATGGATAGTCAGATGACATTCGCAGGGATGGTCATCAACCATAGCATGTGCGGGCACAGTTTCCACGCTGTTACAGATGGCCATTGTGCCACCGCAAGCTGCATCAGTGCCACATTACTGATCCAGTCAGTTGATAGTATATCTACCATGCGGCCATCACACCATGTATGACTGGGATGACATCTGCAGCTTTGATGGACAGGGTTGCATGGTATGGCAGGAGTATGTCACATATATGGCACAGGGATCTGTCCAGCCTGTGGCAATCCTAGTATTAGGATGGTGTCTGTCCATGACATATGTCATATAGATCAGGATATGGGCATGTAGCATGTCCATCATCATGGTGTAGCAAATGTCCTTCTGCAAGGTAGACAGCATGCTGCATAGTGGAGGTGTGGATTGTGAAGGCTGGTATCACACATCCATGCATAGCCATTACCCCTTACAGGTGGTATGTGATCCAATATTGGTCACCACAGTGCTGTATATGCCTGGCCAGTGATCTCTGTGCTCATGGATGGCACCCTGACATGACATGGGTACCTCATATGACTACCTAAGGGGCCTGGAGACGTCACCATGTCAGGGGGTGCACTGCACAGCACCATCCCTTACACAGTGTCCATAATGTTGACCACAGCCTAGGTAGTAGTTTATGGGTACAGGGATGTTCACCTAGCGGTGACACTGCTGGTATCATCCATCAGACTGTGCACATATGTCACACACCTCACCCACACAGCCCATTCTGTATGTTGTTCACAACACTGACACAGCTAAACTGATAGGTCATGGCCATTCACAGCCATTCACAGCCTTACATACACAGATGCCTAACATTTGTCTGTGTGGTATGGGCTACAATGAGGGTGGGGTACAACACATTAACCCTGTTCTACTGTATCTGGCACTGATGTGCTGTGCACATGTCACTCTTGCACCTTTTGTAGTTGTGAGTCTGTCAACAGGCCACTAGTGGAACACTCCTGTGACATGCAAAGGTATTTGTAATCAAATATCCGTGCTATCTTGTACATCTGTACTGCTAACATCTACAGTGCTAATGGTTCATGGACATGCACACCATACACAGCAGGGTTATAGTGCGGTGCCACCCTAAATGACTGTCATCACCACTTGTGGGTTGATATTATCCAACACCCTATCTGTATTGTATGGTCATGCTAGGCACTTGTTCAGAACATGTGAGCATGTCATGAGCTACTGATTACTATAGCGCCCATTCCACAACATTTCCCACAGGTACACTGGCTGTCCTACACTTCCCAGCTTGCTTAAGGTACGACAGCTGTTGTACACACGTAACGCACATATCCTGTGGGACATGGTTGCATATACAGGCATGTCCAACTGTCACGTACCAGTGCTACTGCCTGTCTATATGAAGGATATGTCATACATGTGGCAACAGAGCAATTGTCTCTTGTACACATTCAATGCTCACCTACCAACATACGGCACTACAGCCTGTGGGGGATGCACGTCTGCAGCCGTGCTGGGCCCATAGCTCTCAGGTGTACCTCATTACGGGGAACATACCTCATTTGGGGTTCTAAAAGGTGCATGTTCCTCAAGGTTTCACATTGGAAGGGTCTGTCACACATTCATTGTTGTACATAGTTTACCTGCTAGCCATGGCTAAATAGATGAGAATCATATTAATTCACTGGAATATCTGTTTTATATGTAAGACCAGCCTATTTTAGCCATCATATGCCCTTCCTAGTTGACGCTGTTAGTAAGCCAGTTGTAAGTGTTCCATGTTTCGCCCATTTGTCACACGGTATGAGGGCTAATATTCCTCATTTTGGGGACAGGAGGCTGACAGCTATGGCTGGGGGTAATGCTGTCGCCAACCCTGACTGCACCTGACAGTCATTTGGGGATGTGTAACATTCGCAACACACCCCACCCATCACATAGTCTCACATGATCTACACCACTGGCCACACCTACGAGGACAACCTGTGCAGTATGTCTCCATACTCACTGTAGGCACCAGAGGTAGCCCCCATCATGGAAGACGACATCACCAGCTTATAGCCCACAGACTCATGTGTGCCCACCACATACAGCCAATAGTGAGTTATAACATTCACAACACACCAGTCATAGCTGACTCTGTAGGGTGTCACACTGCAGTTCCACACAGCAGGCTACACAAGGCATTAGTCGCTTTCATCTTGCTGTCGGGTAACTGCTTCTGCAGCATAACCTATGCACCCATGCCACACCTCACTCGGTACGATATGTCTGTCATTCGCCATGTTAGTGTGACTGCCCTGTGATGCCACTTCACAGGCTACGTGTGCAGGGACATGCAATAGCTCACCAGTCTTATAGCCCTGAGGGTGTGGGCATAGCCCTAGGGAGCATTTTGCATTCGTCCGGACATGATACCACTGTACAATGACCGACTGTGTCACTTCAACAGTTGACTATGCTCCTATTGTCATCCCACAGGCATGTGGTATCTGTCCGCTATGACTGTCCTGGTCAAACACAATGCTGTGGCACAGATGACTTGCACCTGTCGGCCCTGGGAGTACAGCTCACATGTAAGGCTCTTGCTGCTTCTATACTGCCTGTCTTGCACAGTTTCTAATAACTGTCACCGGCAGGGCGGTAACTGGCATGCGCAACATGGGGTCATGTGACACATTGCTTGCATCTTCCTCTGTGACGGACGCCTTATAATGCACCACTCAAACATCTCTGCAGTGACTGGGACCTGCCTCTAGGCTCTTTAGAGCACACCTGCAATGACAGGTTATAGACA
Organism: Protopterus annectens; assembly: GCF_019279795.1. NCBI lineage: Eukaryota > Metazoa > Chordata > Ceratodontiformes > Protopteridae > Protopterus > Protopterus annectens. The sequence goes on along the minus strand of NC_056732.1, from coordinate 1,249,069,234 downwards.
GACCATACCTTTCAGGCACATACCTGGACCGGCACACCCACAGCTGAGGGGTTCCCATATCCCACTATGTTCTGCACGCATCCTGGCAAGTTGCTTAGCACAATGCATCAGAGGTGCTCCACATGCAACTAACTGTGTCTGGGACCGCTATACACATTGTAACAAGCGACAGAGTCAACATCATACCCCACGGGTAACATACCTTCTATGGTGGTATAGTGGACAGTGGGCCTCAGCTACTACTGATGTGTGACTGACACTACCCCACACTTCACTGGGATAGCCACTCATGTACCGACACATCCATGAGTCATACCCTCCACTCTGCTGGATCAACCCATGCACCCCACCTCCAAGACCTACATTACCCTTGGCATGAACACTACCACCATGTGACTGGTGTTACACACCTGGGGTTATCCCCTCATTGGTGGATTCTGAACATATGCTAATCTACCTTGTTAGCCACATCCCGGCAACACACCCATCACAGCATACACAGTACATGTGTACTACAACACCTACTACAGACGTCTGCTGACAGCGGTTGTTAACATCATGACACCCGTGCAGATGGACAATGCACATACAAATGCTGACACATACCCCAGTGCACTTAATTAGCATGTACACAACTGCATGGATCATGCTATTCCACACAGAGCCATGATGGTACACACCAGATAACAGACGCCACTCTGGTGGTCATGTTCCACGGACATATGATGTACAACAACAGGTGTAGGCTGTTGCACAGTGGTGTACATTCCCATGTGTGGGGTGGCTCACTGGTCAGCGGTGGTGGGGCCACAGGGTCCCTCATCACATACTCCAAGACTAGCTACGTAAACATGACTGCCACGCATTCCAGGGTGTACCACCAGGCATTATGGTGGTATGTCAGTATTTGATGGCAACACCCACATCTGCTGTCACATACAACAGTCACTCAGGAACATTGCAGACCCAGGTATTGTTGGCAATAAGCTGGAGGATGGATTCAATACTGACAGTACACCCTCTCACTCACTACAGGGCCACAATCCATACATGAACATTGTGGTGTCCCTGTGGTCACACCTACACAGTACTGACCTACACTCTATATGTCCTGGGACACTGGCCCCATGTCACCTTCCAACGTCCCAGGCTGTGATGTCCACCAACCTCTGAATTACATGTCTCCCCACTAGGCCACCATATTCAGTAATAGCCTTGTTTCAGACATTGTAGCCCCTGAATGGCACACAGCAGCATTTATCACACTACACACAGGTGGCACCGCATTGCACGAGTGGGACTATAGTCCTACACACCTGACTGGACTGTTCTGCATGGCTATGGGGCACATCATCAAGGACGTCATTCTCAGAGACATTGTTGGGCTCCCGTCCTCTGCTGCCACCCGGGTTGGGCTTGTTAAGGCCAGAGCATGGCCCCTACACATGGTGGACTCCTTTCATACAGTAACCAGGGCAGTTGCTGATGGTACGGGAGTCCACACATCCTACATTGTCCTCCCATTGCCTTTCAGCACCATTCCCCATTCTGGTATTGACAACATACACATCCACCTGCACATCGTACCCTGTGTCTCAGGATGTTATGCTATGTGGCTCATGGACAGGACACACAGTGAGGCCAGCATACCATAGTACCTACTACATGTCAGGTACATTTGGCATACCACGGTCCTCAGTCATAGGGCCCCTCATGTTCAGTATATGCTTCCCTGTGGAACAGGCTGGCACAGGGGACTTTCCCTGCCTAGCTTTCGAACCCCTACATACCAAGCGCCATGATTGCTCCACCAGCTGATACTGACTCCAACCATACGGGTGTTGCTGTGACAGATATATAATATGACTATCATGGCATCAAGCTGCATGACACAAGGTGCATGCACATCACCTTTGCATTACACCATTCACCCACTGACTATCACATGGATGGTAGTCCCCTACATACATATCACATTGTACATGTTTGCAGGACACACATATGTCGCCCCCACTCCTGTGGTTACCATATTGCCACTGTGGCGTGGATATCTTCCTACGTGGCCACACCTATCTGTACTGGGTGTGTAACTGGTACATAGGCACCCATTGTACCTCTGAACTCAAGACATCTACACACATTCAAGGGTACACCACCCCATTTAGGGTGTACCTTACACAACAGCTACAGCTTTACATGCCACAACATTAACACGCCATGATGTTTACTGAGCTCTGACAGTTTAAATATGCAGCTGCACTACGGACACCACATCTGTACACATTTGCATACTACATACTCAGGGGTGACCTCTGCTGATCAGACAGGGCCCATGTCCACAACATTATTGATGGATATACTCCTCATACGCAACATAAGCAGAGGCCACTGTGAGCAACATGCTCATGGATATGTGCACACATGCCACAATGAGTGGGATGTGCTTCTGGGTTACATTTCCAAACCGGACACTCATCATGCTGTGGAACATAAGTCCTATGTACATCACGCAGGGACACTCAGTAGCACTGTTCATGTGACACCTCCCTTGGTGGGTGGGAGACACATGTAGGCCTGGGATCACTGCAGTGGCTGTACTGTGCAGTGGTGCAGGTGACACCTGGCTCTGCTCTTCACAGGACACTACCCTGGAGAGGTGCCACTAGTGTGAACACTGTAGTTGTGCTTACACATGGACTTGCCAGACTGCATAGTACCCCACTATGCACCTGTGCAGCTATTACATGTCCTTTGTGCATGGTTACTTCGTAGCCCTTCCATTTAGATTAGCTATCATGCTATTACTATGTCCCATACCTATAGGCCATATGTATCCTGTTATTGTACATACCAATAGATGATACCTGTGGTATGCATGATATGCCTGTTATGCTGTGTAGAATATCTGTCATATCTACCTATAATACTATACATTACACATATGTCACATAGTATCCCATAATGTAAAGCATACTTGCTCAGCGGGACCACCTTACATATGTCATTAATGTTATATGCCCATACACATGAGTGCTGTGACAGTATATCAACATATACTATCCCCTGCTATGGCACGTCCTTGTTGGACATACCCTACCACTGATGGCGGGTTGTATGGCATTGTTCTGTTTAATGGCCTCATGTAGCATCCCTTGTGGTGTCTGCGCTGTATACCTTGTGTCCCACTGCTGGACGCACAGATTCTACAAGCGTTAGTATGCTCAGCAAGACATCACTACATAAATACCTTTCCCCACTTTATGCATTGCGGACACGTTTAATTAATGCAAACCAGGCTATACATACAGTAAAACTAATTAATACAGATCATGCTATACATAACCTTACATATTGGGCGTTCTACATACCTTGTTGTCGTTATGGCGTTTCGTTTCTATCTCTCTCACAGTGTTTCAACTGTTATTCGGTATGAGCATACAGTTTGAATGTCTGGCAAGTCATCCTTATATACATCGATACCTGAACCATGTGGATTCTTCCCACCAGTTTGTGTTCCTGAGTGACTAATTACCTGCATATCAGCTGTGCAGCTACTCCATTCACCAATTATGCGGCTACAGTGGGGTATAATTGCATTCTCCACCTGGGCGTTGCCTGTTTGCCCTACCTTTGGGGAGATGGTCTGTATTGTATTTTGTTATGTGTAACTGCAACTGCTATGCATGGAGACAGGTATAGTTTGGATTCATGTCCCCCGTGGATTGTGTGTGACAGGTAGAGTATTTGGTTCAACATGTGGGTGTACCTGTCATCCCAACGTCTGATAATGGAGTATTGCAATCAAAACCTGTAACATGGCTGTTTGTTCCATTATACAACGCCTGCAATTTTGCATGTCGCCTTTAATTGTCTCTCACACACGGTATGTTAAGGGTTCTGCAGATGTAATTGGCTGACTGGATGTTTGTGCTGCTATTACAGTTTGTATTGCTTTAGTTTCTAGTGTGGGGGATATCAGTGGTTGTACGTAACATATACGGTTTGTGGGCCTTGCATTTCTACATAATCCGTATATATGTGTATGGGCTCCGTCCCTAATTGGGGAGCTAACAGTTACTAGACTTATGTTACGGGATTGTACGTTGGGCCGTTGTTAATTGGTTTCTATATCATCTGCAGGTGAGCTTGCTACTTGTATACCTCTGTAATTGCAGCGATATATCAGGGGATATGTGTAAGTGACAGCTATCCCTTGTATTTCTGTCCCAGATATTTGCAGTCATTGTGGTTGTGTTGTTAATGGGTTGCCACCTTTTCATATGGTCATTGTTGGACACTTGCGAGACACAAAGCGGTATTTACAGGCCAACACGTAGCCATGGTCAGTACACAGGTAGCACATACTTTTATCCTCACTACATACCTATTGTTGTGTGACTTTGGCTACTTATCATATTGCATGTAACATTTAAGTTTCTTACATACAGGCATAACTATTAAATACGACTGTTACATTATATATGGGACCTATTTATGTCCTACCATCTCGGACATTTGCCCTTTGTACTGTTTTATGTCAGGACACACCTGCCCAGGGTGGGGATGTCCCTCCTACTGTGGTACAGGTAGTAACCGTATGCCTATGGCTAGCTATACCCACACCTACCATACTGATCTGCCTCTGACTTGGCACCAACATACACATGTTGCGGACACACACACACACATTACAGTCACACAGACACGCACACAGCACCCTCAACGCACACTTACACAGACTACGGCACTCACAGACACAGTTGAACACAGTACCTTTGTGGACCGTGACACCATCAGCGGTGACTAACTGTCCCTTCATATCATCATACTATTACTCGTGGATGTACTGTTCTGGTACTGTGTTCTATCGGTCTTTCAGCCTCGTGGTTACGCATGTCGGTATGTTACACATTCCATGGTTGGTGGTATCTTATTTATTTGTACCTCCAAGATGTTATGCATGTCGTTGAACTATCTATTCTATTTGCAGATATCACTGAATCCATCTATATCACCATATATCCCTCTATTGCCCTTTCTATCTGTATTATATATATAAATGCATATGTGTACATATATATATATATATATCTATATCTATATATATATATATATATATATATATATATATATATATATATATATATATATATATATATATATATATATATATATATATATATATATATATATATATATATATATCTGGCGGGGAACGTGACAGGCACACAGCACCACCATATGCTGTAAGACTCATGTACTGTTCAGGTGTTGGCATTCCGTGTTCCACTGGCTGTTGTGTTTACAATGTTTGAGGGCTGCCTATGTAGAAGTCACACATTGGGCCACCTATACATTACAATTTACAGGAGGTCATGTTTGTGTGCCATCCATTTTACTGTGTGTGCAGGTGGAGAGGTGTCAGTCCATAGGGGCCTACACTGTCAGAGTATGTGCTATATGTTCCCTCTTTGAGAAGGCGTAGGCATATTGGGCACGCCTCCGTCTGCCTACTGGGGCTGGCACAGTGTGTTCATGGTCTGAATCCCTCTGTGCCTGTACTGGCCTTGGCAATTGCCATGGGCTATGTGGGCCTTCACCATTTTGTCCCTGCTGCAGCTGCTTCCGCAGGATCATATTATGTAGCATGGTACATACTATGACGATGTGGGCACACGTGCCTGGAGAGTACTGCAAGTCTCCACCAGATGTATCCAAGCACCAGAACCGTGATTTCAGCATCCCGAACACATGCTCTATGATAATTCTGGTTTGTGCGTGTGCCTCATTATGGCGTTCTTGCATGGGTGTGTGTGCATTTCTGATGGGAGTCATCATCCACGGCTCCAGTGCATAGCCAGCATCCCCCACGAGATGGCCATGTGGGATGTCCCCCCTGACAAATACCTGATACAGCTGTGAGGCATGCCAGATATTGGAGTCATGGTAGCTTCCAGGGCTGCCAGCACACACATCCATGATAATGCCCTGGGCATTGCACACGACCTGGCAGTTGATGGAGTGGAATCCCTTGCGGTTTATGTAGCGCATACCCTGCTCACTGGGTGGTGACTTGATGTGTATGTGCGTGCAGTCTATCGCACCCAGTACCTCCGGGTATTGTGCCACATGGTGGAAGTGGGCATATTGCTGGCCAACTCCTCCTGAGTTCTGGGGAAGTATATCTGCTCATTGGCATGTGGTAACATGGCATCCAGGAACTGATGTAGTACCCTGGATGCTGATGCCTGTGAGATACCCATTATATCTCCAGTTGGCCTTTGAAAGGTACCTGTGGCCAGTATTCGCAGGCTTACACATACCTTCGTGTCCACTGGTATGGGTACCCCTCTGTTGTTTCTGGTTCTCAGGCGTGGCCGGCACAGCTCCACTATTTGCTGTAAGATGTCCCTGTCCACCCTGTAACGCTCTACTATCTCCAGGTCATGTAGCCCCTGGTAGGTTACCCTTGGTCTAAACACTCTCCTTCTCCTCCGAGGCCTGCGGTGGTTGTCGGCATCATCCTCCACAACACCGTCAGTCTCTAACACATGCTGATGAATCACAGCTATGGCAGCTCCCAACATGTACATTTTAAAAGTTCCCCGTGTGTTTACTCCTATGGTGCGGTGTTTGGGAATACACAGGTGTGTGTTGGGTGCTTTCACATTTTATACTATTGTGCTGTGAACACCGATGATGTCATAGGGTGTGTATGTACGTTCATAGCTACAGGTTATGTTATGTGTTTTACTGTCGGAACTACTATTGTGGTGCCTTTGGTGTTGAATTACATTTGCCTGCCGTGGATTACCTCTTGACCTTCCCTTTACATTTCTGCGCATTGCACCTACCATTTTCTGGCGTGCATCCTGCAGCCTACTTTCATTTGTACTTTCCTGGACCTGGTGTATCTTGCGTTATGTGTGCTACTGCCAGTCTGCTGTCAGTTTGCTTTGCTCTGCTGTGTCAGGTCTCCTATCTTTGCAATCCAATACCTCCCCTCCTTTCTTTGCATTCACATGCCTCCCCTATCCTGTTTTGCAGGTTTCTGCAAGCGGACTTGTCAGCTGCCGTCGATTGGCCTTCATGGGTTGATTGGTGTTGATTGCTCATTAGTACTCCAATTACCCTACTTCCGCATTTCCTTCTTTTCTTCCCCTGGCCTTCCTGTTTCTGCTATCGTTTGCAGTGCGTGCGTCCAATTACTGGGTTTCGGGCACGTTTTCATCCTCGTACACATGCGCTTTTGGCCACCATGTGTGCTCTCAGCTACACGATTCCTCCCCACCCCTATCCTGCAGCTTTGCTTAGCAACGGACAGGCCAGATTTGCAATGCTCCAATGTGCTTAGTGCTATGGTGACACACCCCTCTGCTGATGTCATGTATCTCCTCTGAGCCACTCCTCGGTGTTATACCGCTGCGCCGTATGGTACAACCTTCCTCCGGTGGGACATTTGCGATTCAGTATTATCTGCCTCATTTGCATGGCATTGACTACTAATTCATAGTTACCGCGCAGAACAATATCGCAGGCCCTTAGCAACCCTTGCACCTTGGTTGTGGTGTTATGCTGTAAACCTGATTTCTATTACATTGCGATTTTATGACATTTTTATATTATTTCTTTATGTTACAGCTTCCACACACATGCCCTGCGGTTCTGCTGTGCGTTACTGTGGACATGACATTAAATGTTGTTATTTATGTGTTGTGCATCTTTTCTTATGCCATTGGCTGTGTATTTCACCATTGGCATATGTTAACGTTGTGATACCTGTGTCTGGCCCTCTTCCATAGCTCCGATGTTCTGTTTGGGAAAATGTAAACCGTGTTTTTTGGTTTACATTTCCATGGGCTTACGCTACGCCTGCACCACTTCATGAATCTCTATATGCCTTCATTTGCATGGTGCGACACTGCACATGGGGTGATTTGCATACCTACGCCGGGGGCTGCGCAGATCTGGCATATGCCAGTAGTGCACGTGGAATTGGATTGTACCTGAATCGCTCGGTGGCCATATTTGGCGTTATAACGCCTACGCTATGCATGCGCCTGGCGCAAGCTTCATGAATCCTGGGGTGAATCTTTTTAGATTGTATAAAAAGAAGGTTTTGTGCAATTATGGTAACTGGGAAGGATGTTTTCAATGACTGAGATAACTGCTTATGTTGAACTTTACTACTTGGAAGTTCACTTTCCAGTAATGGGTGATGTTTATTAAAAAATGCATCAACTGGTTTAAGCATGTTCATCTTTATTCTCCGAATACATCATAACAAACAGTAAAAATCAAATAATACAGGTTAAAATAACATCACGTGATTCAACAAAATTCACCATCAAAAACCTATACAATCAATTAACTTCCTTTGGTGTGTTTTTTAGTATTTTTTTATTTTTAACACCATCATTTGTGTTTCCATTTTTTGTTGAATAGATTCAGTTTGCCAAAGCTATTTGAATATGCAAAAGGTAAAAGTTTAGATATGTATTAACTTTTCCTGCTATAATGAAAGTTTATTAAACCATTAATCTGTTAGCATCTACTAATAATAGGGTTACCACCTGTCCCACTTTGCGAGGGAAAGTCCCTCTTTGGGGAGTTGTGTCCTGCAAAAAAATTGTAAAATTGCAAATTTCCTGAGATTTTAGGACAAAATTATTTCCTATATTTTATGTAATAGTTGCATAAAACAGTTGTTTTGTATCTAAAACACCTAAATGTTATAAGAAACAGAATAAGCAACTAAAATGATTCAAGAATAAGCTTTTATTTAGACAAAAAGTGAAGTTCTGCCCTTTGTACTGATCGTGGGTATGTTTCGCCTTGCAAAATCTGACATTTGTACCAAAAATGTCCCACTTTGGGCATTTGAAAAGGTGGCAACCCTAACTAATAAAGAGGAAGAGATGATTAAAACAAAATAACTTCCAATGTAAATATCCCATGAAACACCTGTAATAATGATACTGGTATTTCTAACACTAGGAATTCTGACCTGTCTACATTTTTTTGGACTGGAATTATTCATTTAAGGTTTGGTTGCTTCCATGTTCACCCTTACTCATATAGTGCATTTTGTTTTGTTTTAATTTTTTGTTCTTTTCTGAAATTTTATGAGGTCTTGGCTAGGGTCAGTTAGAAAATAATTATTTTTCAGGTAGTAAATAAAATCCAGCTAATCAGTGAGAGGAGCTGAGAAATAGCATCCCTCATTTGACTACAAGTATTTAGTGGCATCTTTATTTACCTGTTGTACTATGTGACTTGTTTTCTTCCTGGATATTGCTGATGTCTGTCTTCATTTGATTTTGGATAAGAGTTATTCATTTAAGGTTTTTGGTTACTTCCATTTTTAATCTTTACTCATATTACATTTTGGGGATTTTTTTGTTCTTTTTTTTTTGTTCTTTTTTGAGTTTTAAGAAGTTTTGGCTAGGGTCAGTTAGAAAAGAATTATTTTGCAGACAGTGAATAAAATCAAGATTATTAGTGGGAGGAGCTGAGAAATATAAGTCTTCACTTAACTACAAGTATTTAGTGGCATCTTTATTTAGTAGTAGTGCTGTGTAACTTACTGATCTCTGCCTGACTATTGCTGATCTCTGTCTGCATTTGATTTTTCCCACTCACCTGCCCTACTCATGTTGTGATTTTAAACATGGTGACTTTTGAGTTGCCTGCCCTTGCTATAAATCTGACTTTGGATACTCCTTCCAGACTCATTTCATCAGATCATTATCTTCTGTTTACTTCCTTCTTGCTTACTAAAATGCAGTTTATTCAGCTGAGTTTACTGTATTTGTGATTACTGCTACTTCATTTGCCTTTTTGCTGCACATTTTTAAAGTGTTCAGATGCATTTAATCTGCTATATATATTACTGCTTGTTAGTAGTTTGATTACATTGTAACTGTTATTATAAACCTCTTAGCTCTGATTTAAGCACTTGGGCTCCAAACTAGTCATCTTACATTAAGAAATCTTTGTGGCAGGAGAGGTAGCTTACACTATTCTGAATTGAGAATTACTGGTTAAAGACTTATTGTGTCTATTATTGTAAATGTGTCTCTGTTCTGGTTTAAACACTTGGGCTCCAAACCAGTTATGTTACATTAAGAAGGTTTCTCATCTACACTTTTGTGGGAGTAGATGGTAGCCTCCACCCTTTTGAGATGAGAATTGCTGGCAAAGGCTTATTATGCCTGCTAAGTGTATTTGTTCTGGTTTAAGAGTTGGGCTCCAAACCAATGATTTTACATTAGGAAGGTTTGTAGTCTACACTGTTGTGACTGTAGAGGATAGCCCATGCCATTCTAAGCTGGGAATTGCTGGTGTAAGTCTAACTGTACCTTTATTTGATTGGCTAGAGGGATAGCATGTTTAAAATTTTAATTTCTGTGCCTGAGGTGTTTGGCGACCATGCTACTTGAGAAGAAGAAGTACTGCTGGTTTCTGCTAAACTCTAAGACTTACATTACCATATCCATTGTTTGGACACTTATTTTTTCACTCCATTAATGAAGTGTTTCTGTGTTGAATATCTGTACTTTCTGACATGTTTTATAGTCTTTAGTTAGAATTGCCTCAGTTCCACTTTGGTGAGAGTAGAAGGGACCTGAGTTATTTTCTGGCCTGAGATTGTGTAAAGCAAAGAAGAGTGTGCTGTGTTTGATTGGCCACAGGGCCTTATTCTTTTTTTTTTTTTTAATCAAATCTCTTTTGCTGTTTACACGTAGCAGTTGCAGAATGCTTGGCTCATAACTCATGAGGAAGTTAAGACTTACATTACCATATACACTATTTTGGCACTTGTTTTTCACATTTTTTGCAATGCTGCATTAATTGTTTCTTTGTTGAATATCTACACTTTTTGACCTTTTGTGCAGTCTTCAGTTAGAACAGCCTTGGTTCCACTTCAGTAAGAGTAGAAAGGACCTGTGTCATCTTCTGGCTCAGGATTTTATAAAATAAATTAGTGTGCTGTTTTTTACTGGCCATAGAGCCTTATTTATGTTTTTTTTTTATCAAATCTCCTGCTATTTAAGCATTGCACTTGCACAACACTTGGCTTATAACCTAAATTACATCTGCTTTGGGTGCTAAGTTATGTAAGTTTCAGATTTTTTTTATTTTCAAATTGGTAGAAATTGATTTTAGAAACAACAAAGAGAAAAAAAAGTTTTCTCTTATTAACTCATTTACAAAGATAATTTTTTGGCTAGTGGAGTAGCTGTAATTACTAAATAAATACCCTGCAGCTTTGATTTGAAATCAATGGGAAATTAAACCCAGAACAAAGTAGTCATGTTATTTGGTACCATGACTTCTCACTTCTGCTGCACATAGTAATAAGACATGCATAACTACTCCCTTGTCTTATTGTGGTGCAATCTAAGAACTGATGATTAGTTGATTTTAACAACTGACTGCAGTAGTTTTCCTGCAATGTTTAGTTACATAATTAAAGACTATTGATAGTTTTCTGTTGCAGTTATGCTTTTTTTAATGTATAGCAAGAAACAATATACATATGTGGGTATTAGTAACATTAGACTCTACCTATTTCAGAATACAGCTGCATTTCCTAATTATTTCATTTTGCCATGATCAGGTACCCTGTAGCACAAACTTGGAAGACACTGCTGTGGCTGTGTTATCAAAATATATAACCATAGACTTCATGTGATCACTATAAGTGGTTATCAGTTGGGGGGCAGTCTGTGAAAGAAAGCAATGGACAGTTAGGCATAAAGTGATAGCTGCTGTTTTTGGTGGACAGTGGGAGCAGAATACAGTACCTAAGAGCTGCAAGATGTAATACATTTTTGCGATAATATACATTTTTTTTGCAGCCAAGAATCCACATAGATGTGTGGATAGTAATAAAAATCACAAACTGCTGACTGCACAATTTAATTTCATAGGAATCAACATAAGAACAGAGTGCCCTATATCAACAACTAGAAATAGATCATTCTGATTCCTTTTTCATCACTTGTGGTGATTACAAATTGCATGTGATTGTCAACAGTTGCTATCTGCTTGGGTAATCATTCTGAAGGTGAAAGCACAGCACAGTTAGGTTGATCAAAATAGACTGATAATTGCAGTTTATCATTTGGAGTTGGAGATGGTGCACAGTGTCTGAGAGTTACAAGCTAAATATGTTAGTGTATTTTTTTTCTTTTACTTTCTTCACAATCTAATATCACAAAGGTACACAGAAAATGTAAATCGTCACAGTACATCACAAGGGTCACAGAACATTCTTGATTTGGGTGGGATGTAGGGCAACAGACTATGTGTAAAAATACAGATAGTTATGTGATCTGGCTAGCCTATGGGTAGTATAATCTCAAAAACAATACAAGTTGAATTTCATTACCGAGGTCACAATGACGTTTACTTTCTTCACAACAACACATCAGAAATGTGTAGTTGAAGGGATTATCTTGTTTTGGGGACAGTCTTTGGATGAATGCAAAGTGTAGTTACTTGTTTCAGGTGAAACAGTCACCAATATGATTATTTTTCAGGGTGAGTGTAAACAAGCCCAAACGCAACAAGTTGAAATAAATTGTACAATTGTTTTCTTACTTTCCTCCTAGTCAAATATCACAGGGTTACGCATAAAATAGTTGTCATATTGGGGTAGGGTTGATGACTTCACAGTTAAAGGTGAATACTTTTTCATGCAGAAAGCATTCCATTGGAACAGTATCTCTGTGTTGTGTACTCAAATATCCTATTAGCTAGGGTTACCACCTGTCCCACTTTGCGAGGGACAGTCCCTCTTTGGGCAGTTGTGTCCTGACAAAAAATATTAAAAATGGCAAATGTCCTGAGATTGTAGGACATAATTATGTCCTATATTTTATGTAATAGTTGCATAACACAGTTATTCTGTATCTAAAATACCTAAATGTTATAAGAAACAGAATAAGCAACTAAAATGCTACAAGAATAAGCTTTTATTTAGGCAAAAAAGTTAAGTTCTATCTTTTGCACTGACCGTGGGTATGTGTCGGCCTGTAAAATCTGATGTTTGTCCCGAAAAATGTCCCACTTTGGCCATTTGGAAAGGTGGCAACCCTACTATTAGCTATCCCTGTTTTTTATTGTAAGTGTCATAAGGGAACTAGCATATAACCAGTTGTATATGGCTAACTTATCCAGCTTTTTAGAAACTTTTATTTGTCACATTGTGTCATTGTATGCCACTTTCACCTGGGAATTATGTGACCATTGCCCTGCAAGATTGTGTGAAAATAAAGACCTATGAATCTAAGAAACAGAAAGTGTTATCCTAAAAGCTAAGACAACATTTCTTTTACATTCTGTGTAACAAATGCAGCCTTTGTTATGTAAATGGAGATGCAGTGAAGTCTTTGTTGACAGATTGGCATTCTTGAGTGTGTTTTGTATCTTATTAGAAGTGCCTGATTTTTTTATCTGCCTTCTGTGAACTGACATATGACTTATTCAGTACAATGAGTTTTATTGTCACAGCCTGCTTCTATATTAGGTTTCCACCTGGAATTCCTTTGACTTCTAAGCAAAAAGCTGGATAAAACTGAAGTAAAATATATATGTATACTAATTTCTCCAATATTGGTGAATCAAATCAGCTATATATTTCAGCAAATATATATATATATATATATATATATATATATATATATATATATATATATATATATATATATATATATATATATATATATATATATATATATTTTTTTTTTTTTTTCATTTGCAAAATGTTTTACAGACATGCTTTTAATCAGAATGTGTTTGTCTCAAACTCAGCAGTAAGATGCATTTAAATTCATGTGTGGAGTCTTGGATACGTTTTGTAATTGATCAACCCTTTGTTATATCCTTACAGTTTTATAATAAAATCTGAAAAGGGCAGTGAGATACACTGTTCAATAAATCAACAACAGAAGCTTTGGTAAATATGATTTTAATATCATAGGCTGATTATTTTGTATTATTAATTTTTCCATTGCTGTTGTCGTGTTGAATTTCTACTTTTTAAGCACAGAATGAAATGGTCTAGAATACTTTTTTATGGAGCTATCATTAAATCAGAAGTAAATCTCCCCTCTGTTTTCCAGATTTTTTTTTTCATTTGCAACACACCATAGCTAATATGCCAAATGTTTGAGCACCTGATGCATGGGATTAAATATAAACATAGTGGTGTACTGAAACCTATATGGGTGGAATTCTTAAGGGTTTATAGCTGATCATCCTTTAGGTACTTCCGGAATGGTTTGCAATAAAATCTCAAAGGAGGGCTTAGATACAGCCTTTCATTGGTAGGCTCTTCAAAAGTATGTTTAGAGGTATTAACTGCTACAACCTGACATTTTGTATTATACCTTATTTATGTTAGGGGTGCTGTTTTGAACTTATTCTGTGTGCACAGAACAGCAGTAGCCTAGAATTATTCTCAACTAAGTTTTCATTAGACAACACACAAACCCCTATGTATTTAACAAGATTTTTTTTTAGTTGTAGCATTCCATGGCTACCATGTCATGCTGTGAAGTGGCTAAAGCTAAACAGTAAAATCTGGTGGTGTGCTACACTGGAAGATCTGAAGTTAGAATTCCACACTTAGGTGGGTTGGGTTGTTGAATATACTGCTGCTATTGCCTGAAAGTTTCAAAAATTACATTTTCAAAGGGGAACCGAGACATAATCATTCGAAGACAAAGCCCGGTGGCTTTAATACATATGCCTTTTTTGTTGCATAAATTTACTTTTGGTATTTTCAAAATATTGAGATCATAGGATCATAGGAGGTTACTGGGCTAATGGCCCTGAGACCCTTACAAGCCTGGCCAAGAGTTTATCCCCAAAAAAAAAACCTCAGTCAGCACCTGTCACCCCTGTCAATAAGGGACAAAGGTGGAACCCCTGGGACAAATCTGTGGTTTCCCATCCACTCATCAAGGTTGCACTTTAAGAGGGTTAGTGACGTACTCTGACATGTATGGGAAGTCTATTCCAGAGACGGGGCAGCTTCTGGGAGACAAACCTGTCTCTCCAACAGGTTTTGTTGATATTGCATATTAGATTTAGGCTTATTGAGTGGGTAATGTGCGAGGAGTTAGACTTATGGATATGGAGCATCTCTAGTAGGACAGGGTCTGATATTGCCTTGTAGGCGCGACACAGATCACCTCTGAACAATCTGCATGACACCGAGTAAAGTGATAATGATTTGATCCTGTCCACATAAGACAGGTGGTGGAGGACATGGATTCGCTTTGTGAAGTATTTCTGTGGCCTTTCCAGTTGGTGCAGGTGTTTGGAGAGGTACATACCAAATGGGGTGTTATACTCAATTATAGGTCTAATGAGGGAGGAGTACAGAGAGGTAATAACCTCCTTTTTTCTGGATGCAGTCCTTTTACTTATGACATGAGCCAAGTAGAAGGCTTTTCTAACCACTGCTGCCACATGGTGGTGGAATGTGAGATTGTTGTCATCCTGAGTACCCAGGTCTCTGACCATGGGTTGTGTGCTTAAGGGGGTTGCTGTTGATGTGGTAATCAGTAGGAGCAGTGTTTTTGCCAGATGGTATGATAATACATTTTTTGCATTTAACTTAAGGCCGTGACTTTGGCACCAGTTATTTGTAGCTGTGAGACCCTCTTGCAGTATGTTAATGTCATTTGGGGAGTCAATGACAGCACCCAACTTACAGTTATATGCAAACTTGGTCAGCCACAGGCCCTTGGTCTTTGCTTGGACCTCTGAGAAGTAAATGCCAAACAGTAGGAGTCCCAGAACAGATCCCTGGGGAATACCACTAGTGACAGGTCTGCTGTCGAAGGTGGTGGCACCTATTTTGACCTTGTGGGTCCTATCTGTGAGCCAGTTGGCCACCCATCTGATGAGAAAGGGATTAACACCAAGTTGCATTAGCTTTTCAATGATGCCCGAGTGGGTGATTATATCAAAGGCCTTGGCCAGGTCAAGGTAAGCTGTATGTACTGACTTTTCCTCATCCAGGGCCTGCCTTGGTGATGGTCTCAAAGAAGTCAACTAAGTTCAATAGGCAAGATCAGCGCCTGACAGATCTGAGTTGGGTAGGGTTGAGTGGTTTTCCACTCTGCTGGAATGAAGCCTGTAAATAGGCTGTGGTTGAATAGGGTGCTCAGTGGTAAAGCTAGTTCTTGCTGGAGATGGTGCAGAATACAGCCTGGGATATTATCAAGTCCCAAGGAAGCTGTGTTCTTTGTCTGGGATAGGGCCTTTAACACTTCATCTATGGAGATATGAGATGTGGGACAAGTATTGGGGATGTTGACTGGGGCCTTTGGGGGGCAAAAAGGGGGTGAAATGTGCACTGAACCTATCAGCTAGTAGAGTGGCTAAGTCAGCAGGATCAGTGTATGTGGTGCCATTAAGTACTAATATAGAACATACTTGGGCTTTGCCATGGAGGTTCTTAACATAACTGAAGGACTTATGGTTTCCCTTTGTTTCGGAGGCTAGTTTCAACTCATAATTGGCTTTGGAGTTTTTCACAAGTGATCTAATTTGCTTGTTGAGGCAGAGACGGGAGATTTTCTGATTTGGAATTTGTTTCTTTTTACCCTTGGACAACAGTTTCTTCCTTTTGTTGTAAAGCCTGGTGATAGAGGATGTCCACCAGACAGGTTTGTGTTTCCTTGAGGAGCAGGTTTTAGTTCTGTTGGGTATGGCTGAGTCCGTGCAGTTGTGCAGGTGCTTGTATACTGCACTAGTATACTGTTCAGCATAGTTGTCTGCATCCTTTCAGGGGGGCAATGGTGTGAAGCTGCTGATATCCTCCCTTAAAAGAGTGTAGTCAGCTTTTGATAAGTTTTTTTTAGCCTGGTTATGGCTGAGGAGGGGTTGGGTGGGATAGAAACTTCAAATGAGACAGACTGATGATCTGATCTCAGCAAGGAAGAACATACTATGGGAGTGGTGCAGCGGACACCCATATTGGAGAGAACCAAGTCCAGTATGTTATCTCTCCTTATGGAGGATGAGACAAGCTGGTCTAGTGCGTTAGAGTTGATGAAGTCAAGGAGTCGTTGGGTGAGTGCATTAGTGCAGGAATACTTCACCCAGTCTATGGTGGGGTAGTTGAAATCACCAAGGATCAGGGTGTTAGGGGGTACATTGATGGAGTCAAGTAGGTCCAGATAGGAGGAGTGGGTGTCCTGACAGTTGGAGGGGGGGCTATAGTTGGCTATAACTTGGATGGGTGTCTTGCCAACTGTCAGTTGCACCTGGAGTAATTCCATTGTGTCATGCTGGTAAATCAGTCCGAAGGTGTGCCTGTCTTTAATGAAGATAGAGACTCCACCATCCTTAGTCTTTCCAACCTCATTTTGGGGTCAGAAGGTGTGGAATAAGATATAACCTGGTAAGGCAGGGGTGCCTGAACCAAGTTTCCATGACTGCACAGACGTTAGCATCTTCCAGTGTGAGACCCTCCAGTGAGTGCATTTTCAGATTAAGGCTTCTAGCATTGAGCATCATGACCGTCAATTTGCTATCTGACAGATCTTTCATGTTGGAAGATTTGTCTTTGGGACATAGCCTAAAAAAGACACAATGGGGGAGGCAAGAGCCTTGGCCAAGATCCGGAACCCTGGGGGTGATAGGTGGAGGCCATCTCTGGCAAAGCAATGAGGCCTGTTAACCATGTCATCCCAGTCAGACAGATACTGGATCCTCTTGGAAAGACACCAGAATCTAAGCCAATTGTTGAAGTCAATCATTTTTTCTTGGTATTGCAGCATCATTCTTAGTGAATTTAGGATGCTGCTCAGGGCTAGGGTCACAACTGCCTGGATCACATATTCTGAGAGCTCAATCATGTCTTTCTCTTCATATAGTCCGGGGAGGTATGCCTCAAGTCATTCACACCAGTATGGACAATGACGGTGTCATATTTGTAGCTGTTGTGGAGAGACTTAAGTGCATGCATAATGTGGCAGATTCTAGCGCCTAACAAACAGCTGACCATGACCTTCTCCTTGTTGAGCTTGGTGAGGGCGACATCAGTGTGTCTCACTATTGAGTCACCAATGACTAGTATGTTTGGTTTATTGTTATGCCTTATGGGCTGCGTTGGTTTATTGTTATGCCTACTGGGCTATGTTTGTGAGACACTGGTGTGTTGACTACTTTGTGCGATGTGATTGGCATTATGTGTGTGGAATGTTTGTGAGTGTGTTTATGAGGATCCAGATGGCTTAGTAGTTAAGGTCTTTTCCTCCCATGCACAAAGTAGAAGGTTCAATCCTGACCTCCGACCAATGCCTGTTTGAAGTTTGCATGTTCTCTCTGTGTCTCCGTGGGGTTTCTCCCATGTCCAGAAAACATGCTGAGTGTTTCCATCTCAAACTCACCAATGAATGGATCTGTGGGGAGCAGCACATACTCTACATGGTACCCTATAGAGGTAAGAGTTGTACAGACCAACCACTTTGGGCATCTACTGTGGTGTGCAGTATCCTCAGGATAGGAGAACATGAATCACAGGCTGCGTGCCATGGCAGGGCTAGCCACTTGGTGTAAAAATATGGCTCTAGGTGATTTGGTCACCAAAAATGGGCATGGGTAGTTACCGGTGATAACTGTGTTGAGGACCTGGTCTACTCTGACCCATGCCAGGGACCCATGCTAACGGTGGGAGGTGTATATGTGCCCCTACTGGCCAGTGTGTGCCCACCATAAAGCCCAGCAGCCTTGGGTCAACAAGCTACTGGCTGGCCGGTGTCTAGTTGCCCAGCCTCGGTTACCTGGGATAGCTCTGTTGAGCGAAAGCTGGACGTAAAACCAACCAACCTGCCAAAGATGAACTGAGAATTGCTACTGACAGCATGCAGCTTTGAAGTGGATGATATGATGATACGGAGGAGACTGGACATCCTATTAGCCAGTGGATGAGATGGAAGGGCAGTGCAGCAAAGCCACTTGGCTTGGGATCCAGAGTCTTCTACTCAGGTGGAGGACAGGCTAGAAATGGTGTAGGAATTGTGGTGAGAGAGAGGCTTCAGAAGGCAGTAAGGGATATCAACAGAATTAATAACAGACTCATGGCAGTCAGATAGGGAAGTATTCATAATCTCAGCCTATGCCCCACAGCAGGGTTTTGATACTGAGGAAAAGAGTTGATTCGGACAGCAGTTGCAGGACCTACAAGATAAAGCAGGACAACATGAATTGGTGTTGATAATGGGTGACTTGAATGCACGTATCGGGACAGACAGAACAGGATATGAGGACTGTCTGGGCCCACATGTGTGGGGCAACAGTAATAAAGAAGGAGAAACTATTCTAGACTTCTGTCTGGCAAATGGCTTGATAGTAGCCAACACATTCTTCAGAAAGAGAGACAGTCACAAGATCACATATAAGAGTAGTCAACATGCAACTCAGGTAGACTTCCTCCTAGTAAGGAAAAGGCAATGGGGCAGAATCCATGATTGCAAAGTCATCCCCAGTGAAACACTCGGCCCACAGCATAAACCACTAGTTTCCACAATCAGCTGCAAGCAGTGGTCAGAGAAGGCTCTAAGGTCAACAGAGATCAGGCTAAAGACCTGGAAGTTGACTGGAAAAAAAGTGCAACAGTTCAAGGAATTACTCAGGGCTCTAACACCCCAAGAAGAGGAGGAAATAGGTGGAGTTGAAAAAGAAAGGCAGGGCCTAAAAACAGCATTTGTTAGGATTACAGAAAAGATATGTGGCCGTGTCAGGTATGGAAATAAGGTACATAAGGAAAGCTGGTGGTGGAATGCAGAAGTCCAGGAAGTCATCAAAAGAAGAAAGGAGTGCAGGAAGAAGTGGGAGACAAAAATGACTGATGAGACTAGGAAAGACTACTGGTTGGCTAACAAAGAAGCTACGAAGGAAGTTGCAATAGCAAAAAATAGGGTATCGGAGGTACTGTACCAACTTCTGGAAAGTAACTCAGTAAGGGGCACAAGGAAACTATGTCAGGTTGCAAGGCAAAGACAGAAAGATAAAGAAGATAGTCAGACACCCTTCATAAGGGATGCCAGCAACAACCTGCTCAACACCCCAGAGGACATCAAAGGCAGATGGAAGGAGTATTTCCAGTAGCTTCTGAATGAAGAAAACCCCACAGAAGCTGTACTGCCTACGATGAGAGAAGAAGAGGAGCCCAGCCTAAAAGAAGTAAGAACAGCACTAAGGAAGATGAAGTCAGGGAAAGCAGCAGGCTCAAATGAGGCTACAGTAGATTGATAAAGATGCTCAGTGTGATAGGGGAGAAATGGCTCCTGAGGCTACTAAAAGCAGTGTGGAGAGAAAGGTGTATCCCTGATGACTGGAGAATAAGCATACTTGTGCCAGTGTACAAGAACAAAGGGGACATCCACAACTGTGGACAGTACAAAGGCATCAAACTCCTACCACATTGCATGAAAGTTCTGAAGAGGATGATTGATAATAGGATATGCAGAGTAGTAGAATGTAAGATGGGAGATGAGCAGTTTGGATTCAGATCAGGATGCAGCACAACTGGCCCGATGTTTGCATTGAGACAGATACTTGAGAAGGTAGAGATGAGGAGAGAGTCCAATTGGGCATTCATAGATTTGGAGAAAGCATATGACAAGGTCCCAAGAAAGCTGATCTGGGCAGTACTGCAGTGGTTTGAAGTCCCAGAAACATTAGTAGAATTAGTGCAGGCTATGTACAAGGACCCAATGACTCAAGTACGGACAGTGTTCGGCCTCACAGAAGGGTTCTCAGTTGGTGTGGGTGTACATCAGGGTTCAGCTCTGAGCCCACTGCTGTTCATACTGGTGATGGACTACAGGAGCAAATAGGTTGGGGGGGATGGATCAACAAAGCTACTGTATGCAGATGAGGTGGCAGTATAGGCAGACTCTGAGCTACAACTTCAACAAAGGATAGGAGAATGGAATGCAAATCTGAAGACACATGGGATGAAACTAAGCACATATAAGACAGTGGTAATGGCAGCAAATTGGGGAAACCAGAAGAAGCTGAGAATAGAGATAGAAGGGAAGATAGTGGAACAGGTAAACAGCTTCAAGTATCCGAGAGGAGTAGAGTCTGAAGAAGTCTCCATTGCAGGAGACGAAAGCGCTTACTTTTGGCTTGTATTTTACTTGAAATATTGTCTTGAACTTGTGGATTAAATCTTGAAATTCATTTCCTGGTGCTGCCATCATTTTTTTGCTGTTTTGGATATCCGGGAGGAGTAGTTGAGGAGAAGGGTAGTCTGAATGAAGAGGTCAAAGCTAGAATCAGAGGGACTGCAGCCAACTGGCATAGAGTATCAGGTGTAGTCTATGACAGAGGAATGCCAAAGAAGCTGAAAAGTAAGGTGTACAAGACAGTGGTGCGACCAGTTCTACTGTATGGTACAGAAACCTGGGCAGTAAAGGCAGAACAGTTGAAGAAGCTAGAGGTGATGAAAATGAAGTGCCTGAGAAGGTTATAGGATGCACACTGTGGGACCGATGAAGAAATGAGGACATAAGAGCAGAAGCCAAAGTACCTCCAATTGCAGAAAAGATTAAAGAGAACAGATTATGGTGGCTTGGACACATGTAGAAAAGCAGAAGACAATCTGGTGAGGAAGATTTGGGGCAGACAGGAAGAAGGTAAGAGGAAGTGAGGATGTCCAGCAAAGAGGTGGATGGATTGTCTGAAAGAAGATCTGTGACAGTCAGGCATGAGTGTTGAGGAAGGCAGGAGTGTGGCACTGAATCGAGAGAGTTGGCAACAGTTAACATGATACCCCGACCCCATGTAGAAAAATGGGAACAAGGGGGCTGATGATGATGATGACAATGATGTTGTTTAGGTAAGTTTTTGTTGTGTACCCCCGCATAGGTGGGTGTGTGGGTCTGTGATGTGGGTGGTGTGGTGCTTGCACTGGCAATCTCTTTTTTGTCAAGATTACTGACTGTGGTGTGAGAGAGCCTGGATTCCAACTTACTGATGTAGATGCATCTCTCGCAAGTCGAAGAATTATGGGCTAGGAGAAGGGGACTGTCCGTGAACATGAGGCAGTTGCTACACTGTCTCAGTATGCCCATGTTGACCAGACTGTAAGGGGAAACTGATAGGAATTGTCCAGACATAGTCCTCTGACTACTTGGTGGACTTAGGGAGAGCAGGACTTGATGAGGGTTTGCCCACAAAAACTCTAAATGTAAAATAACTGGCCTGAAGCACAAGTGCTAAATCCAAAACTAAGATGCTTAGGATAGCAGACAAATTTAATCAGGCTATTAATATGCAGTAACAAGTGTTGAATAAGAGCACTTGAACACTTAACAGCACACAGAACAGCAAACTAAGGTAATAAAGGAGGTAAAGACATTTACTGTAAGAGCAGCTGGATAAAGTATAAATCATTTTTTTTTTCGTGAAGAGGGATGGAATAGAGCAAGATTAAGAGACTACAGGAGTTGTCCTTCCCAAATGCTCTCTCTGTACACAGTGGATAGAGCTGAAGAGATGGGGATGGTAGGAATGTCTGAAATTAAAATATGATCTCACTCTACTCAGTTGAGTGAGCAAATGAGATGGGCCCAGGATGAGTGTTCAAACACAAATTTACAAGTGGGGTGGGCAATTCCAAAGGCACCAAGAGTCATACCACAATAAGTACAGTTAGGGAGGGTGGGAAACTAACTGCAGAGAGACAAAGAGACCACAATATTCAATGAAACAAATAAATAAAATGCAATACAGAGAGACCCCAATGTTCGATTAAACAAATAAATAAAATGCAATACTATCTGTAACAGTATATGTGCAGAACAAAGTATACTTAACTCAGCTTGTACTTCAGTTGATTGCAGGTAGATATCAGCCAGCCAAACAGCTCAGATATTGAGCAGAAATAAATACATAGAAATGTGACTAACACTTATAAGGCACAAAGAAGCCCTCTAGACTAAGAGTTAACCACTGAATATCAAAAAAGTGAAACAACAATAACCCCCAATGAAACCAGGTAGCTACACTTCTAGCAAGCTAACTGCAAAGAGACAGACAGACCACAATATTCTATTAAACAAATAAATACAATCCAATGCAGAGAGACCACAATATGCAATGAAACAAATAAATAAAATGTAATACTATCTGTAACAGTGCGAGTGCAGAACAAAGTATACTTAACTCAGAAACATGTATATTAACATTGCAAAAGAGAAAACAGTTGCATTCATAGTATTAATGTCAAGAAAAAGTTGGCATTTAAACAACAGCAGTACACCAACATCATGCTTGGTAACAATTTTCAGATGACAAGCTCAAATATGCCTGCCATATATACAACAAATATAAATAATAAAAGGGCATGCATAGCTATTCTCTAACACTGTATTACATTACCTTAAGTATTGAAACAACTAGTTAATGTACATTTATTGCCAAAGTCATTTCACATTATACTTTCCTTTTCATTGTGGTATTGTGTTGAACTAGCTTATTGCTATACAGTGAGCAGAATAATTGCATAAAATGCTTCAAAGGAAAAGTCTTATTTATTTCTCTTGCATACAGACTTTTTGGCAGTCAACTAATTAACCCCTCCAGTTTATACATGTGCAGTAAACAGTACCAGAAGAAAATAAAATTGTGTATGTTTCTCCACAACTGAAATCAATAGCAAAGTGCATTTTGAAGCTAGGATATATGATATGCTATTCTAAGAAAAGTGATGTAATAACTCACTGTTTTGTTGTTATTGATACATACCAATGGTAGTCTTACATAATAATCTATGTTTGCCATTTCTATAGCAAAAAAATGCATATTTTCAGGTTTTCTAAGCTATTAAAGTCAGTATGTGTTGAATTGTATCACTTCTGCCCTGGGATTCATTACCAGTTGTGTAGACTTCGAGCCACACCTACAAAATGTAAGCTTGTTAACATTATGAGTAACAGTGCTAATAGAATATGCATGCTGCTCATCGTGCATACACATCTGCAAGAATCTTTTCATGGCTGGCAATAATCTTCCAGGCCGTGGAAAAATACTTGCAAACACAAGAACAGAATGTAAAAAAAATGGCTCCAATAAGGCAATGCTCACATATGACCATGAGCTGTAGCCAAGATATATTAAGGGCAAGTGCAGGGAAAGAATACAGAATGAGGGGAAGTGAAATAGGGGAACCGGTACACTAAATCGTGCTATACTGAATAAATAATGTTGAAGGGAAATGTTTAAAGTGTTCTCTTATCCCACAGGCAAATGTGACAAATGTGTATAAGAAGCATTTCTAACATAAATCATGCAATATTGATGTAATGATTGTGAAGGTAGGTGAAGGCTGCCAGCCAAGCCAAATAGAATTTTGTAAATAATTCTGTCATTTGTAAATATTAATATAAGCCACAGGCTTGTTCTCTTAAATGGGAATAAATAGTGCTAAATGTGGAACTGCAAAAATGTAACAACAGTGCACTCTGCTGTAACAAAGCTGATAAGTCAATTCTTTGATGTCAAAACTCGGAGTTGAGATGTCTAGATAAAGGCATTCTGCCTATTGTTTTGAGGCCAGAGTTAATGGCTAGAATTTACATGTATAATTTCTTTTATTGTTCTGGCTTTCTGACCAGCTGCAAGATCAAAAGGGCCATTAATCTCTGAGAGACTGTTTGCCTGGGAACCAGAAAGAAATTATCTAATCTGAAAAGAATAAGTGGTACTGTATTATCAATTTAAGGACAGAAAGAATGAGAGCATTAGAGAATTTGTCTTGAGAACATCCAACTCACCACTCTGCCTGTGTCTATATGTAAGTAGAATTTTAGAACTGTGTTTTCTCTTAGATACAGGTAGGAAATAGAAAGATTAGACTAGTTTGTTTTTCTGTGATGTCAGAACTTTTCTACTGTATTATTTTAAGTATTTCTGTGGCATCACTGAACTCTTGACTAGCACTGTGTAGTAAGAAGTATTGTCTTGTGTTTTTCTTTATTTATTATTAAATATTTTTAAACCTTTCAACTTTGGCTGTTTTGTTTAGAAATAATTTAAGATCTAAGAATACATTGCATGTACATAGCTATACTGTACCAAGTGAGTCCAAATAAGTCTTGACTGGTTGCACTTACCATTTGGATAATAATATTGCACAGTATAATTAGACACCCTTTCATAAGGGCCTTTGAGTAGCTGATAAATATTAGCTGGGTGGTGGTAGTAATTTCTACTGTATAGTCTGGGTAAAAGGGGCACAGCTGGAAAACCTGTGCCATATTTCCCCAGGAGTGTCTGTGTGATTTATAAACTCTTATCTCATAGTGTGTGTGTGTGTGTGTGTGTGTGTGTGTGTGTGTGTGTGTGTGTGTGTGTGTGTGTGTGTGTGTGTGTGTCAGCTACTTGGGCAGGGATACAAAGCACTGGTTGGACAGAGAGAGTGCTGGAGGTTTTAGCTTGCCCACTAGGCTGAGATCTGGAACCTATAACTGTGCCAGTTGGGAGTCTTATTGGGGACTTAGAGAGAAAAGGAGAAACCAGCCCCAGACTGACTGTGATCTCTGTGTGCTCTTAAGGGAAACTGTACTTTACTGTGTGTGTATTTATTATCCTCCCCCTATATGGAGGACCCTCACTGGTGTTAGTGGTGAGGACTGAGGCTCCATGATTGCTGGGCCAGTGCACGGGCATCACAATGATAATTAATGTCAATAACAATCCTGCAGTTATGCACATAAATAAAAAACGGGTATGCTAATAAAGGATGTGATAGAGATATAAAGCTGCAGTGTAATAAGGGATTAAAATATGATATACATGTTAATTTAATGCTGACTTCAGATAACAGTTAGCAAGGACTGAAGATACTTTATGGGATGAATGCATAGAATGCAATTATTGCTTATGAGATGTAGATATAGGGAAATTATGTATGCAGGCTGACACCACCACTCTATTATCCACCCAGCATGTATATACGCAAGAACAAAAGGACCACACAACTGTAATATCATGTAGTGCAGAAATGGACATGTTTTTGCAAAGAAATGACAGTGGTACCAATATGAAGGGGTTTATTTACTATGAGCACATAATAGACAAGCAAGTGTTGTATAGTTATATAAATGCTACATGCTAATCTAATAACAGCCATACAAAAGTGACAAGTGACAAGACCAAGCGGATAACATGTTATGAGTCTGATTTTGCCATTATTGATTTGCAAATATCTTTGACATTTTAATGCTGGGCATGTTCACATGAAATTACAGGGACAGTAACATAACAGCATTTCAGCAGCAGTAACATATTAGAAAGTGCTGAAATAGAGGAACAATCATAGTTTCTGAAGATCTGGCAGCTTGCCAACCAGTGATGAATGTTTATGGAATCACTCATCTGCCATTAAGCTGTACAATATGATGAAAACAATTGGAGTAATAAAGGCATGTTCAGATGAAGACATGAAATATACAGCTCAATTAACTTATGAGTAGGTAATGAACATTAGTAAGGAATGATTTAAAAAACATTTGCATCATGCCATTTTCAAACACATGCCAGAATAGATATCAGAGAGATGCAAAACAATCATGGACACCAAAGAAATATGCATACCGGTAATGTAATGAAGAACATCCTTGAAGGGCTTACAGTACTTTCATATTATATAAGGTGTATGGATGACTGACCTGGTAGGAAAAAGGCCTGAAAAAGGTGACTCTTTGAATGTGTCATAAACTTTGCCTGTGTGTAAGCCACTGTTGTGTGCCACACAATTTGTTACCAGATACAAACTCCTGCCTAATGTACAAGTTTCTCTCCAGGTCTCTGTATTGACTACATTTGCCAAATCAGATAGCAATAGTGGCTGTCACAAATAACAGAAATAAATGTATGCATTAAGACAGGGTGTATGAATACAATATGAATAATAAGATTTATTCACAATGCTGGACAGAAGCTATAGATGTTACAGTCCACACAACAGTGAGCATAGCAATGTGACTGCTTCCTTGACAAGGAAGCTGTTTCCATCATGTGGGACACTCACTGTCCCAGAAGTGAACCCTAGTCTATCTGTATAATTATGTTATACAAGCCAGTATTCAATGCACATGCCACAAGAGCATTCAAAGCATGACAGCCCCAAAATAACATTTCACTGGCATGCAATCACAACCCGTGATAGTATATCATTATTTGCTATAAAATTGATATGAACAACCAGATACAATGTTGTTTATGTGATGTCACTACATTCCTATAATGTTTTTCCTCTCAGGAATTGAACAGCAAGCCATGTGACTCTACTGACTAATACCTTGTGAGTAAACCACAAGTGCCACAGTGGAAGTCTTAACACTATTATGAGAATATACCTATGCTAAGTTCTTACATCAGATGTGAATGTGGTAAACAATCTCTGAGATGAAAGGTATTGTAGAGGCCTGTCATGCTGTAAATGGATGCATTATAACTGTGGCAGATGCCATTCATGCATTACAGTATAAGGTCCAACAATGCTAACAGGCAGTGAATGTGGATGTTGAACACATGAGCATTTGTCAACAGAAAATATATGATATTGTACATGATGAATGTGCCATGGTAGAATTGTCACTACAATTGTGAGATACATCATTAGGTGAAGGTATTAAATCATGTAATTTCAAGGAATATTTGTACCTGACATTGCTGTAGTAAGTCAACAACAGACAGCATGTTGTCTCATTCTCTCAGACCAGAGGATAACATTTCCTACATATGTTATGTAAGGAAAATTTAATCACATCATTGCTACTCTGAATAAAAGCATTGCTAAGTGACAAATTGTTGTAGCTTTCAGTAAGAGGAATCATCACTTATATGTGTACAAAGCAAATGTACTTGATAGTGTTTTTAACATGTACAGTCACAATAATACTGACACTATATAGTCTGAGCCTTAATGGCTGGATTTTAACTAACTACCTAAGATCACAAGCTAAACATTAGTGCCTGAATTCAAAGTGCCACACAACATGTTGAAGATAAGCTCAGACAGTGCACAGCTACATGGATGGTATCAGCACTGTATATTATTTGGATGTTTATGCTAAAAAGCAATCCAAGTGGACAATAACACTGTGCAGGTGTATATCCATATATGTGTTTGAAGAATAGTATACACAGTAAAAGGGTGAAAGACACACACAGCTGGGCTCTATCATCCTACATAAGTAGTTACACCTTGTACAAACAACAGTATCAAAGTCACACATCACAGGAGAATTTGCAATCCAAATGCGACATACTGCAGGCATGTTAGCACTACGTAATTACTGTGCGGCCAAAAATGTATTTTTCCTGTGAATGCTAGGATTTGCTAATCTCACAGAGTGACACTGTAATTCAGTGTCATAATACTATACATAAAAGAAGTGAGGTGGCCAATGGTATATGACAGTAACCACAGGCACAGTATTGAAGCAATGATGGAATCAAACCACCTACCTATCCACTTAAACAATCTATACAACACCTTATCAGCAGCCAGCACCATAAGAGAATAATGAGTAAACTTATGACATACACCATCTATAAAGGGATGACAGCATTTTAATGCCAATGAGATATATCTGGTAACATAGGTTTACAGCCATCTGGCATTATAAATGTTGCCACTGCAAATGAGTGCAAACCAATCCTGATTTAATTTACTGTCATATTTGTAGACATTAAGCACTGCTGTATTCAGACATCCTATCTGTCCTATCTAGTTACATATTCTAGAGAATAGTATAAGACATGCAAGCACCACAGGAGAAGCCTGACATTTAAATAGTGGCAGTTCACTTGTGAAACATTGACCTCATTGTTGTGTTGAACCAATGGTGTTGGCAGACAATATAATTTTGTAACTGTGTGCTCTTATTGATGCCACACAAAACACCTGACATTTGAAAAATGGAAACTCTGTCCTCCACTCCACTTAACAAAAATGTTCATTATTTACCTCTAAAAACATGAAAGGGATATTTTTTCAATTTATTACACTATTATTTGAAGCCTTAATTTACACATTTGAGGACAGAGTATTGCACAAAAAAAAGTGATTTCTTTAAGTAATGTCTAGAAAATTTTACTCATTAGACTACAAACAGTATGTATAACTATACCTTGTGTTGTAAAGAAGTTGTGGATATGAAAGGTGGGCTTAGGGGAGGGGTCTTGTAGAAGTTGAAAACAGTTATCCAGAGTAAAAGTTGCTTAAGTACACATGCTCACCTATCTATAAACACACACACACACACACACACACACACACACACACACACACACACACACACACACACACACACACACACACACACACACACGCACACATATTCTGTGCTGGACACTGAATCTCCTATCCATATAGTTACTCCAGCTAGAGAACAATGTTTGCCACAAGGGAAGACTGAGTGTTAAGGGGAGAGAGTGCACTTTTGTCAGGATGGCCTCATCAGTGAGTTTCATATAGGATGTTTCTGTGAAAACATAGAATAAGGGAGTTGTGTGCATATTTAGATGCATCCTCTTTGGGGAAATTGGATACAGGAACAAGCATTGCACACACAAATTTCCCATGCTAAGCATTGAATTATTTACCTATCTAAAGAGCACTATAATAGTCATAAGTACTACAGGAAAAGTATGACTTGTAAGGTTAGAGTCTGTTCTTTTGTCATCATGACCTCAGATAAGGTTTCATAGAGGATGTTTCTGTAAAATTTGGAATAAGGAAGCTGTTGCACATTTAAGTGTATTCTCTTTATTAGAAGTGTGTACAGCAGCAGGCATTATACACACTGACATACACACACATCTTCCACATTGGGTATCAAACCCCTTACCTGTGTAATTACACAATCTAGAGAGTTCTGTATTAGTCACAAGCATGGCAGGAGAGTTTTATTTCTTATTGGGTGCAGAGTGTACCTTTGTAAGAATGACAGGGGCACAGGAAAACAATTTTCTTGGATGGCGAAAGCCAGGGTACCTTTTTGGCTAGGCTTATATAAGCCCTAGTACCTACCTATGAACCTCATTAATATGTTTCACTGAGGATATTTTTGTTTGTGGGGCATATGGGATCAGAGTGAACAACTAAATATAATCTTCTCAGGGAAAGTGGGCACAGTAGCAAGCATTACACAGGGTCACACACACTCACAGACACACACATACCCCCCCCACACACACACACACACGCACACATGCATGCATACACACACACACACACACACACACACACACACACACACACACACACACACACACACACACACACGTGCATGTCTTCCATGTTGGCCATTGCACCTCCTATTTATATAGTTACACATTTTGGAGATCACTATGTTAGTAGCAAGTGTTCCAGGAGAAGTTCGATTCTAAGGGATAGAGAGTGGACTTTTGTCAGGATGACCTCAGGTTTGTGTCTCATAGAGGATGTTTCCATAAGAATCATGATAAGGGAGCTGTGAGAACAGTTAAAGGTATTTTTTCAGGGAAAGTGGACACATCATCAGGTTTTACACACAGTCTTCCTTACACACATATACATGTCTTCCATGTTGAGCATTGCACCTCTTATCTATCTAGTTAGACAATCTAGAATGTGATGTATTGCTTGCAAGCAGCAGAGGAGAAGTCTGATTCTGAAGGGTTGAGACTTCTTGGCCGAAATGCTCTTCTTATGCATATACCGTTAAGGTACAATGAACCAAACGGAGCTCTATGTATGAACTGGATACTTTCGAGCCCCTGGCCAATCAGCAACAACCAGCAGTGATAATTTAGTTATCATTGGAGCATGGCCCTGCTCCCAGCCAATTGCATGAAATGAGAGATGTTATAGTGATGTCATCTACGTCAAGCTGTACTGTAGAGGATCCATCTAGGGGAGCTAATGGGTCTATATCAGAACATCGAAGTATTAAAACTTTGAATGTTCTGATATCGAACATTTCAGCAAATGCTAAGAATAGCAAAGCTGCAGAATAGCAAATTCTTTCCTTGGGAACAAATTTGGTTGGCCATTTTTGTGGCTTCGCTATTCTTAGTGCTATGGTGGAAAGTTACGGGTTGGGTTCAGGTAAGTGTGCAATTGTTTCTACGTTAGGGTTAGGGGCAGGTTAAGTGAGTTAATGTTAGGGCACGGGTTAGGCATGTGTGCGATAGTGTCAGACTTTAGGGTTAAGGGCAGTTTAAGTGAATTAGGGTTAGGGCATGGGTTAGGTGAGTGTGCGATAGTGACGGACCTTAGGGTTAGGGTTTGGTTTAAGGTAAGTGGGTAGATAGTAGTGTATGTTTAGTTTAGTGTAGCGTTAGATGTAGGAATTTAAGTGTATGGGTGTGGTTGCTGTTTGTTTGATGTGCTTGTGTTGTGTGTATGTGTTTCGGAGCAGTGAATTTTTCCCATGGAAAAAATTTGCTGTTCTGAATGTCCGATATTTTAATATTTAGATGTTTTGCGGCCAATGAAATAGTGTTTGCTATTTTCATCTTTCGATAGCGTGATATAAATGCAAGCTAACAAGTTGTGCTTAGGAGCAGCCTCTGAAAGTGAAAATTCGAATGGTAAGCATCTGGGGAACAGCTTAACTTCTTTCTTAGAAGAGAACCAGAAGATAATGATGAATTTACCTGAACAAACAGTAACACAGAAGAGGAATTTGTCAAAGAAATGCTGCCAGTATCGCGGGAGATCCAAGAACGGGCAGGTGACATGGAGCAAAGTGAACAAATAATAGTAAGTTCTGTTGAGACTGCAGTTAGGAACTCGGGTATTGGCAGTGTTGTGACTGGTAATTTACCTATTGTAAATTTATCTAATTGCACACTCTCAGATGCTGAAGTCTCCCTGCTGTCTCGTGGTATAAAATTTATACCAGCAGGAACTGATAGCATAGTAAATGCTGTCACTGATTTAAAAATATTTACCTGCAATTTTAATTTAAAGAATATTTTTAAAGACTCAAGTATGTCCATGTCTAATCAATGCAAAAGGGCAAGTACACTTACACCCTTAAGTGATCCTGTTGTGACTGTTTTCAATGATATCTGTGAGAAACAGATTTGTGAGTTATATGGCAAAAACTCTTTTAAAAAATTGTATAACTTAACAAATGAAGAATTTAATGCCCTTAGGGCTTTGCAAAATAATAAGAACATAATTAAAGAAGCAGATAAGGGTGGTAGTATTGTTTTGATGAATGTATGTGACTACTTTGATGCACTGAATGATTTAGTTTCAGATGCACAGACTTTTAAACTGGTTAATGACAAAGATGTCAATGAAATTATTAGTAAAATTAATATAATCTATGATTTACAACTGATGAATGATATTGGCCTAGATACTTTTAATTTTTTTACTGTATCTTGTCCAACCATTCTGGTGCTATATGGGCTGCCAAAAATACATAAATCCCCCACCAAGCCACCAATGAGACCTATTGTCTTTTGGAGAGGGTGGACAACAGAGCCCCTGCCAGTATATCTACAGAACTTGTTGAACATGTTTTTGAAGTTTGTATCTAGTTATATCAAGGATACTGGAGATTTCTTGATTCAGTTATATGACTGGTATAGTGGTACTACTGCTAGATGTTTTTACTAGTGACTTTAGATTTAAAATCACTTTTCACCATCATCCTTAATAAGTATGAGATTGAACGGGTGAGAAAAATTCTCCATGAACATGGCCAGTACTCAGCTAGACAGGTAGAAACCTTTTGAGAACTCCTAGAATTGGTATTGGAAAATAACAGTTTTATCTTTAATAAACAAATATACCATCAGATATTAGGGGTAGCAATGGGTACCACGATAGCGAATACTTATGCAAATTTAACTTTAAGTAAATGGGAAGAAGTTAATGTATTTGGTGAGAATAATTTGTACGCTTCTAACATTCTTTTTTACAAATGTTTTGTGGATGACATTTTTTTAATCTGGCAGGGTACCGGTGATGAACTAGGTGACTTCTTTGTCTATTTGAACCATATGGTTCATTTTCTGAAGTTTGAGATGAAATATTCAAAAACTGAAATACATTTCTTAGATGTTAAATTACAATTAACAGATCATGGATTAGATACTTGCATTTATAGGAAGGATGCGCATGTAAATAAATATCTTCACAAGAATAGTATGCATGCTAAGCATATCTTTATGGGCATTACCAAGAGTCAATACTTACGAGCGAGCAGGTTAAATACTAGGTCTGACGTCTGTGATGAACAGATGCAAGAAATGACAAACATTTTTTAGTAAGAGGCTATAACCCTAGGGAACTGGAATTAACTAAAAGTGAGGTGATGGCAATGAGGGATTTAGAAGCTAAACCCACATGGTTAGAATTGCTGGAGCCATGTCAGACTCCAAACCAGTTACAAGTGGCGTCCCACAAGGCTCAGTCCTGGGACCTCTGGCCAACATGGAAGGACTCCTCATTGCCCACAAATTTTTGACAACCACGTGGCCAAAGTGGTTGAAAACATTACCTAATCATGAAGGGATTCACATCTAGATCAGAGGTCATCGTGCCTCTTTACTCATCCCTCATCAGGCCCATAATTGAGTACAATGCCCTTTTGGGATGTACCTTACCAGACAACTGCAGCAACTGGAAAGACACCTCACCAAGAGGATCAAGGCTCAAACAGATGCCATATGCTGCCGGTTAAAGAAACTCCAGCTCTACTCAGTGGCACAGAGGAGATCTGTAGCCATGTCCAACCTGGAATTAATGGACAAGAAAATCCAAATCCCATCGGAGAGACTTGACTCAGCACTGAAATAAATAGGACATGCTGGAGGGACAGATTCATAGGCTCCCTTCACTCTGGAATAAAATCCCAGTCCAGGTTAGGCAGAGTCCATTGACTCTCTTCAAGAGGAATCTTGATGAGTGGATGGGAGATCATAGGTTTACCCCAGGTATCACTTCTGTGTCACTGTTAGATAGAGGCACAGTATACTAACCTCGAAAAAGGGCATAGCAAAATAAATTTAAAATGGGTGGCGAAAGCCAAACACATTCTGGCTAGGCTTATAAATGCCCTAGGGCAGATAGCCTAGTATGAACCTATGAACCTATGAACCTATAAACTATATTTCTCTAGCCATGATAATGTTATTCCTGATGTACATGTTGGCTCAACTCAGCCTCTGAGGTATCTGATGACCTATAGTAGAACTATTGAGCAGATTATTAGAAATAATTGGGACATCTTGAAGGCTATACCTGGCCATGAAAAATGGCTTCTTGCAAAACCTCTTTTTACGTATAAAAATTGTGAAAGATTAAAAATGCGTTTGTTACAAAGATTTCACCTTTAATAGGAGGTGTACCATTCATTTTAACAAGAAGGGAACTATTCCCTGTTATAATTGCTCCTGTTGTTTAAGTATCACTCAATCCACTGAATTTATACATCCTGTTAGTAGAAAGAAATATAAGGTTAATTGTGCAGCTACTTGTAATACTTCTAATGTCATCTATCTAGCTACCTGTCAGCAGTGTTCAGGATTTTACGTGGGTAAATCTACAAGAAGGCTACATGACAGAATTATAGAGCATAGGTCAGACATACATAGAGGGATAGATACTAACTATTTGGCTAAGCATATACAGGAAAATAATGACTATTATCAATTCTCTTTTAGAGTTCTAGATATCTTGTTCCCAAATATTAGACGTGGTGACTTAATAAATAAATTGGACACATAGCCGGCCTTAGGCATAGGCCAACTATGCGGCTCTGAGGGCGCCACTCTACTGGGAGCACTTTTCCAGTATTTATTTGGTGTAGGTAGACCAGGATAGGGGCAGTAGGTGGTGTGGTGAAAGTGGCACCTTGGAGCCCTTTTGCCTAGGGCATCAATTGACCTAAAGCCACTCCAGATTGGACATAAAAGAGTATGAATGGATTATTCGACTACAAGCTGATATATCTCCCGGTTTAGGACTTTTACACCTTTTTTAGCTGGAGCAAGGTTTCCGTGTTTATTCGTTTGTTACCTATATCTCCCGGTTTAAACAAGCTGATTTATCTCCCAGATTAAATAAGCAAATAACATTGAAACCAATACTAAAACTTAAACAGCAGCAGATACAGTAGAAAGAAAGAATGTTTTATTTTTCTTCTTCTTTTTTTAAATATGTATTCCATGCATTTAAGATATAATGTTTTGCTGAAAGTTCTCAGCACTGTTTCTCAAATTTGATTGATATTTTTTAATAGGATGGACTGTGTCATGTGATGTGTTTTAAATTATTTAAAAGTATGACTGTTTTTTATATTTTTTGTAAACACTGAGGAAGGACTTGCTGTCTGAAAGCTTTGTGCATTTTTGAATTTCTTCATTAAATTTGCTCAACTTTGTGGAGTGTGCTTTTATTTATTACTAGAGACTGCACTTTTGTCGGGTTGACCTTATTCTTCTGTCTCATAGAAGCTGTTTCCAGAAAAACTGTGATTAGGAAGCTATGAGAACTTCTCAGGCTCATAGGTAAATAGTAGGCTAACTATACTTAAGGGGCATTTTAAGCCTACCAATAAACAGAGGTCAGAGTCAAAGCCTGTACCTTGTGTCTATGAGACTGTTTCCATAAAAACTGGGATTAGGAAGCTATGAGAACAGATAAATGCATTGTTTGGGTTCAGGTGTTTGTAGGTGGAGATCATATTACGTTATCAAAAGATAATGTAATCGAACACTCAAAACTTCGAAACAGCCGCATATTGAAACTTTTATTGTGGGGGGCTCCACCCCCACTCCCCCCACTAAATATATATTCTAACTCCGAGATAGCACTACGGTGAAGAAAGGGCAAATATCCCAATCTTCACAGTACTGTGATCCGACAATGCGATCTTGGAAATGCGGCCGTTTCGAAGTTCTGAGCGTTCGATTACATTATCTTTTGATAACGTAATAGTAACCCTTGTAGATGAATACAAGGCTAACTGCCATTAAGGGCCATTTTAAGCCTGCCAATAAAAAAGGTCAGAATCAAAACTTGCACATTGTGCTATGAGGTGAAGACCATGACCATTATATCAAACCCACCCCAGAGGAATTAGATACAGCACAATGTTTTACTGAAAGTATCACCCACATACACACGTCTTCTATGTAAGGTATCAAGCCTCCTACTGTTCTAAGTTATACATTCTAGAGAGCAATATACTAGTTGCAACTGCCACAGAAGTTGTCTGTCAATGCCAGGTAGGGTGTGCACTTTTGTCAGGATGATCTCATCATTGCATCTCATACAGGATGTTTCCATAAAAAATGGGATAAGGGAGCTGTGAGAACAGTTAAATGTGTTCTTCTCAGAGAAAGTGGATACAGTGAAAAGTTTTACACACACACTTTCTATCACACACAAACACACACACACACACACACACACACACACACACACACACACACACACACACACACACACACACACACACACACACACACACACACACACACACACACACACACACACACACACACACACACACACACACACATGCACACACACACACACACACACACACACACACACACACACACACACACACACACACACACACACACACACACACAGGTCTTCCATGTTAGGCATCAAAGTTCTAATTACATATTCTAGAGAACAATGTATTAATCACAAGTACCACAGGAGATATTTAACTTTTAATGGTAGAGAGTGCTCTTTTATCAGAATCACCTCATCATTGTGTCTCATAGGATCAAATGATCCATAGGAGGTTACTAGGCTATTGGCCCTTGGGCCCTTCCAAGCCTAGCCAAGAGTTTATCCCCAAAAAGAAACCTTAGTCAGCACATGTTGCCCCTGTGAATGAGCGATACATAGTAGATGTTTCCATAAAAGCTGAGATAAGGAAACTGAGAACAGTTAAATGTATTCATGAGAAGTGGATACAGCACCAAGTGTTACACAGAGTCTCACACTCACTTTCCATGTTGGGCATTGAACCTCCTCCCTATCTAATTACACATTCTAGAGAGCACAGTCTATGTTCCAAGTGCCACTGGAGAAGTTTGACTCTTAATGGCAGAGAGTCCACATTTCTCAGGGTGCTCTCATCAGTATGTCTCATAGAGGATATTTCTGCAAAAAAACCTGGGATATAGGAGCTGCAAAAACAGTTAAATAGATTCATGAGACATGGATACAGCACCAATTATTACACAAAGTCACACACACAAACATATCTGTTGGATATCAAACCTCTTACCAATATAGTTGCACACTCTAGAGAACACAGTCTTAGTTGCAAGCACCAGAGAAGACTGGCATTGCCACAACAAACTATGACATTTGATTATGTGTAAAATCCTGTGATTGGTAGAGATTGTACTGTGCATCACAGGTTGTGCAATAAATGCATATGTGTGCACAGGACAATGTAACATCACTATGATTATCACAAATAATGGCATACTTCTCTGCTGAAATGAAGGTGCAATCTTTAATGTACATTGTGTTACTGTGAGGGACATTGACATGTTCCACATAATGGGATGACATACACATTGACTATTGTACACCAGTGGATTATTAATCAAACATTCCCATGACTTCATGTCAGGATGACTGCAGGCTTGTATTGTCTCCTACTTGCAGTTTGTGCATTGCCAAGACAAACATTCATGTCATACATAGGACAATGCACTGTGGAATGACAGTGATGGATTCAATGAGAATAAGTTAACCAAGCTTGTAACACAGTGTAAGTGTAAACACTGTAGAGCAGACATACTTTGAACAAATAAATTATAGGTTCATAGGTTGGTACTAGGCTATCGGCCCTAGGGCCTATACAAGCCTAGCCATAACAATTCCCTGACTATTTCTTCTCACATTATTTACTTCCCTGGACCCTTGTCTAGCAGGGTGACTTATGTGATCCCCGGGGTGAATTTAATTTCTCCCCTCCAATCGTCAATGTTCCTTTTGAAGAGGGCCAAAGAGGCACTCTGCTTGACATGTATGGGCAGTCTATTCCAGAGGCTGGGAAGTCTCTGGGTCAGGAACCTATCACTCCAGCTTGTTTTGTTTATTGTGATGACAAGGCTTAGATCTCTGGAGCATGTGGCTCTGAGGGATTGGGATTTCTTTAAGTGTAGCTTGTCCAACAGCTCTGGGTTTGACATGGCCTTGTATGTTAAACAAAGATTGCCTCTGAGTAGCCGATATGCGACAGAGTATAGCTGGAGTTTTTTAAGGTGGTCAGTGTAGGACATCTGCTTTAGGCCTGTGATTCTTTTAGTGAGGTATTTCTGCAGTCTTTCCAGTTGTTGCAGATGTCTTGAGAGGTACATACCAGATGGGGCATTGTATTCTATAATGGGTCTAATGAGAGATGAGTACAGTGAGACAATGACCTCCTTTTTTCTGGATGAAAGCCCTTAGTGATGAGGTGTGCCACATAGAAGGATTTTCTGACTTGTGGTGATGTGGTTATCGAAGGTGAGACCACTGTCCACCTGTGTCCCTAAGTCTGTTATCACACTTTCGGTGTTTAGTGCACTGCCACCTATGTGGTAATTCACGGGTACATTTTTTTTCCCAGAGGGGATAACTATACATATCTTGGCATTGAGCTTGAGCCCATGGCTCTGGCACCAAGCATCTGTTTCTGTAAGGCCCTTCTGTAGAGTATCCACATCATTTGGGGATTCAATAATGGCTCCCAGTTTGCAGTCATCTGCAAACTTTGTTAGCCAGAGTCCCTTAATGATGGCCTGTACTTAGAGAAGTAGATGCCAAACAAGAGCGGTCCCAGGACTGAACTCTGAGGTACTCCACTTGTCACTTGTCTGGAGCTGGATTTGGAGTCGGCTACTTTTACAGTGTGGCTTCTGTCAGTAAGCCAGTTGGCAACCCATCGATTGACGTAAGGATTAATGCCCAGCTTAGTAAGTCTATTTATGATTCCAGAGTGGGAGATGGTGTCAAAGGCCTTAGCGAGGTCCAGATAGGCTGTGTGGACCACCTTACCCTCATCCATGGCTCTGGAGACTGATTCGAAGAAGTCAGTCAGGTTCAGGAGACAATATTGGCCCTTCATGAACCCAAACTGGGTAGGGTCCAGTGTTTGAAGGTTGCCAATGTCTTTGTTTATAAGTTCCATGATAATATGTTCCATGGCCTTGCAGATCAGGCTCGTCAGACTGATGTGGCTGGAGTTCCCAGGATCCAAGGTGGATCCCCCCTTGTGTAGTGGGATAACTGTAGCTGTGTGCCACTCTGTAGGCACAAAGCCTGAGGTGAGGCTATGATTAAATCTGGCACTTAGGTGAGGTGCCAGTTAATTTTGCCATTCATGTAGTACACAGCCTGGGATGTCATGGATGCTGTATTCGTAGCTTTGGAGAGTGAATTTTTTAACTGTGTGGCCATTATTACCACAATTTGGCAATTGTCCGGTATTGAGATGGGCTGTTTAGGGGGTGAGAGGGGGTTGAAGTTGGCACTGAATTGATCTGCCAGGATATTGGCAATATCCTTGGGATCACTATATTTAATGCCATTCTGTTGTAGCTGAGAGCAGATCTGAGCATTGCCATTTAGATTCTTGACATAGTTATAGAATGCCTTGTGGTTGTCTTTGGAATCTTTGGCAATTTTATTTTCGTAACTAGCTTTGGAGGATTTTATGAGGGATCTCAGCTTCTTACTGAGGCTGGTAAGGGAGTTTTTTGCATCCCGGGATGTTCCTCTCTTCTGCAACAGTTTCTTTTTTTTGTTGTAAACTTTGTTTGTGGCAGGGGACCACCAGATTGGCTTCCTTTTTTGGAGGAGAACATTTTGGTTCTATTTGGGATGGCACGATCATGCATGAGTGGATGTGCTCATACAGTGTCTTAGTGTAGGATTCAGCAGTCAAACTTTCAGTTCCCATCTGCATGGGTATCATGAAGTTTGTCACTTCTGACTTGAGTAGCATGAATTTGGCTTTGGAGAAGTTTTTTATGGAGGTTTCCATACTGGGGGTTGGGGGTGGGATGTGGATGTAAAGGGTGATTAGCTTATGGTCAGACCTGACGAATGAGGGAGTGACCATAGGTGTGGAGCATCGATTTCCCATGTTGGTAATGACCAGGTCTAGTATATTGGAGCCACTGATGTGACTATGGATAAGTTTATCCAGGGTGTTGGAATTTATGAATTCCAAGAACCGTTGGGCAAAGATGTTGGTACATGAATAGTTTTCCCAGTTAATGGCAGGATACTTGAAATCACCCAGTATTAGGATGTTTGGTTGTATCTTAATATTTTCTAGTATGTTTAGAAAGGTGTAGTGAGAATCTTGGGGCATGGTGGGAGATCTGTAGCAAGCTACAATTTGGATTGCAGTCTTACATAGTGTTAGTTGCACCTGGAGAATTTCAGATGCATTGTGTTGGGCAACTAGCCTGGTGGTGTGAATATCCTTGATGAATATGGACACTCCTCCACCTTTAGTGTTTCGGTCTTGGTTTGGTGGCTGAAAAGTGTGGTAAGAGCTGTAGCCTGGTATTGCAGGGGTGCTGTTTGGAGCCTTGAACCATGTCTCAGTTACTGCACAGATATCGATGTTCTCCATTTTTAGGAGTGCCTCGAGGGAGTGCATTTTGATGTTTAGACTTCTAGCATTGAGTAGCATTATCTTCAGATTTTGCATGACTGTACTTGTTATGGTGGTGGTTTTGTCCTTTGAACTTTGCCTAAAAAAGGCACTATAGTGGTGGCAAGAGCCTTAGCCTGTAACCTGAATCCCAGGGGTGACAGGTGCAGACCATCTCTGGCAAAGCATCATGGTCTGTTGATCATGTCATCCCAGCAGACAGATACTGGATCTCCTTTGAATGACACCAGAAGCTTAGCCAATTGTTGAAGTCAATCATTTTGTCCTTATATTGTGATATCATTCTGGGTGAAGGCAGGATGCTACTCAGGGCTAGGGTCATACCTGCCTGGGCCACATGATCCGAAAGCTCTTCCATGTCTCTTTTCATGTAGTCCAGGGAGGTACATCTCAAGTCATTCACTCCAACATGGACAATGACAGAGTCATATCTGTACTTGTTGTGGAGTGACTTGAGTGCATGCATTATGTGGCAGATCCTGACACCCGACAGGCTGCTGACTGTAATTTTCTCCTTGTTCAGCCTGGTGCATCAACACAATTCTGAAATGAAGATCACCTTTTCATAAAAGTAATACAGACATACAAACATTGTGCAACATAAAACTATAATTATTTGATTTTGACTTTTTTATTGTACTCGAGTGCAGCTCTGTTAAGCTGAATTGTGCTGCTCATGGCAAAGTGTTAGAACATGCATAATTCTATTCTGAAGTGTTGAACTTAGAATGATAATTAGCATGAAGCTATGTTGCTCTGTGCCAACTTCTGTGCAAATATCTGTACAACACAGGCTATAGAATAGGTATCATGCACATCACTATAGCAGTAGGACAATGATGTCTTGTTAAGTAAAGCTGCAGTCAGCTTTTACATCTGCAGGAGTCAGACAACACATCCTGAAATATTTTTACATCCATATGTATTTGAACATTTACAGCATGCCAAGAAAAACATGTGCACATGAGTATTGTCTAAATACATCATGACAAAAGTCATAATTGTGATAGTTACAATTTGATAGTAGATTTCAGGTAACATAAATGTATGTATTTATCTTCATTACCCTAGTGAACATCATAATCTGTACACTATATTACCCGAAGTACCCATGAAGTGTTAAGTGACCTGGGATCACAGGTTCACTGCAACCATAACTTTGACCACCACGTGTCTACTGTAGTAAGGAAGGCTTTCTACACAGCACACTTGATTAGTAAAGGCATCGCATCAAGAGCAAAAGAAGTTATAACCTCCGTATACTCGGCACTTATCCAGCCCATAATTGAGTATAATGCCCCATTTGACATGTACCGTACTAAGCACCTATAGCAATTAGAGAGAACTCAAAGGTTTCTAACAAAGAAGATCAGTGGGCTCCAGCATGTGCCTTACACAGACCAATTAAAGTC
The DNA here is from genome assembly GCF_019279795.1 of Protopterus annectens. Classification (NCBI taxonomy): domain Eukaryota; kingdom Metazoa; phylum Chordata; order Ceratodontiformes; family Protopteridae; genus Protopterus; species Protopterus annectens. The sequence continues at coordinate 1,249,027,116 of NC_056732.1, read as the reverse complement.
CCTGTCACTTTATTCCAGATCATAGACTTCGTTGGGGAGACTTATGCCTGGCCTACAGAGCAAGCCATGGTTCAAACCTAATGAACTTGCTGACTATCTGAAAATCATTTGGGACTAGGGCTACCCATTACAGGGCCATAAATATGGCCTGTGACTTAAATAGGACATGCTGGAGAGACAGGTTTATCTCCCAGTGACTGTTGCGTCTTTGGAACAGGCTACCAAGTCATGTGAAATAGAGAACATCTGTGACACTGTTCAAGAAAACACCTGAACCAGTGGATGGGGCACCTTAAATTGTTATTGGGGATAGAGGCCACAATCCTACTAGATATGGGCAGTCATCACTAAATGCAGTCTTGAGTATTGACTAGCATTTCTATGGTATTACATTGGGATGAAACAGACTTAAAATGACCTCCGAGTCGATAGCCTAGTAATCTCCTATGATCCTATGAGCCTATGAACTCTTCCTCTTTTTCAAAAGTACTTTAAACTGAGTAAACATAGCTAAGCACAGCACCCCAAAGTGAGATAAAGTAATCTGGACAAAGACAATCAAACCTCTAGATATTGCCATAAGCTGTGTATTTCCATTTAGCCTTAGTTGCATTTGCTGCCCACCACCAGACATTGTGCAAATGCAGAGGCAGACGCTTAATGACACAGAAGGGAGAAGGTACATCGACAGGGTGGCATGGAGGCAGGAAAAAAGATTATGACAGAATAAAGATAATGGTGGCTTAGAGCAATATGTAAGATACACATACACAAACAGTCAGTAACACTTAGTTGGCTGGATTAGAACCCTTGAAATTATTCAAAACTCTTTCTACACATGTGAGCACTAGCTTGGAAAACCACGAAGGAATTAGTATTTCGCAACATTAAAAAACACAAATGAAGCACAGTGACAACTTCATGAAATAGAAATGATGGACAGAGGGAGGTAGAGACAGATGCAGACATGAATAGTAACAATATATTTTGTGGGACATGTAAGAACATCTGAATCTGTCATGTTCTATACAGTAAAGTGCTTGCTATATGTACAAATAAGGGACAGGGAAGTGCAAAAATATAAACACCTAACCAGGATAAGGTAGACTTTATGTGTCATTGTTGGCACTGCAGTGTTCTTGAAAATGATGTCTTGCTGAACTGTTATGTTAAGGAAATGTTTTATATGCAGAGAAATATAGATATCTCCAGTTAAATATATGCTAGGAATATAAAATTCATTCATCCATCTATCCATCTATCCATCCGTCCATCCACAATTCCTTTTTTCACATTTTTGTACATGATGTCTGGGTGTCACTTCATCAGTGACAATCATCTAGAGCCAAGATTCACACCATCAGGTGGCTAGCCCTACTTCTGTCCATCTTCCATATCACACACTCACACCTATAACCAATTAGACTGTCCAGTCTACCTACTGCATGTCTTTAGAATGTTGCAGGAATTTGAAGAACCCACAAGAAAACCCATGTGAACACAGGGAGGGCATGCACAGTCCACACAGAAGGCACCCATCCAAGAATCAAACTAGGGAACATCTTGCTGTGAGGTGACAATGCTAACTGCTGTACCACTGTACCACCCATAAATATCATGAAGTAACAAATTGACATTCAGTGGCAATCAAACCCATGACACTATACAAAAGCATCAGCAGCAGTTCAAAATTCATGAACAGCTACACAGTGTGCAGTAATCATGCTGGTGGCATAGTAGCACTCTATTTCATATTCATTAGGCAAACAAAGGGAAATGGCAGAACATGCTAATGAAAGCAGTCAAAGTACATGATAATTAACCAATCCAACTTGATGGAGCTTTTCAGGTAGCTATGAAGCAATTGTGTACACTTAGTGGAGGGCTTTGCCTTGTACGCCAAAACTCATTAGAATACAAGCACAACTACACTTGGAAAAAAATGTTAAGGGTTGCTGCTGCTTTTATTATTCTGTATGTGCAACAGGCTTTAAGGTGCTACTGTTGCTGCTGAAAGACCTCGGTAAGAAGAACAAAGGTGTTTAAACCTTGTTTGATCATGGACTACATAAAACAGAAATTGTTGAGACATAATTGAGAGATACAGTGTGGACAGGGAAACACTGCAGGAAATATGTAACCTCTGCTGCCCTCACTTCAGGCAACAGGGAAATTATGCAGAACCCATTCCAGTGGAAACAATTCTATGTTTAGCATTATGTATACTAGCTACTAGTACTTTCCAGAAACCCACAAGGGATATATTATGGGTGTCACAGACATCAGCCTCCAGGATATTACATCAGTTTTTAAATGCAATGCTAGTACAAGCAACTGAATATGTCTGTTTCCCATAAAACCTACAAGACAAATACAGAAACTCTGTGCAACAGCACACTTTCCTGAAGTATTGGAGGCCATAGATTGCATATGCACATAAATAAATACCCTACCTGGAGATCAGGAAAGGAGGTACATCATCAGAAAAGGTTTCCTCTCGATAAACAGTCAGGCTATCTGTAATGACCAAGGAATGATCTACAATGTCTGTGCAAGTACCCCGGCAGTTTTTATGACTCACACATATGGCATACCTCTGAGCTGTGCACCAGGTTTGCTGGGGTGACATTCCTCAAGGACATCAAGTAGATGATGTAGGTTATGCACTGGAGCCATGGCTCATGACACCCATGAAAAACCCTCTCACCCCACTGAGTAAGGATACAATGAAGTGCATGGTCATACTAGGAATATCATATAATGTTTGTCTGGTTTGTCTAAATGAAGGTTATATGGTCTAGACACATCAGAAGGTGCATTTCAATACAACCTGGGCACCTTGCTGAAGTAATTACAGTCTGTGCCATGTTACACAATATAATTCACAGGAAATAGCTTTAATAAGAACAGCTAGGGGCTGGGCAATAGTTTCAAGGACCAGCAGCAACAGGTACAAATGAGGAGTCTGAGGGAGAGCCACCAGCTCCAGATGGAGACATGCAGAGTATGCCCTGGCTCTGGCTAAGAGGCAAAGGATAGCATACACAATCACTATTTAAGTCAAAGCCTAAGACCCTGTGCACATATTCATAGGAATACAGATGCCTGTCAGACTCAGTAACCTTTACGTCACCATGTAATGGTTGTGTTCAGATAGCATCAAAAAGGGAAACATCCAAGGACACAGTGCTTATCTGTAGTAATGACAGGGTAAGTATGGAACCTGTAAAGAAAAAGAAATGTACATAATTGATTACTGTCATATATAAATAGGTCAATTATACCATCATTTGCACAACTTTATCAAGAAACAAGACTGAAGTACCTATTGCTTCCGGTGCTGTAATGGCAATGCTAACAGAAATACAATGTGGTTCACTAATTACAGAAGTAGTAATTCACAAATGAGTAGGAACAAGAAATCACCAACATTTGCTCTGCAATACATATTGATAAATCAAATCCTATGAATAAGCAAGCATTAGCTACCCACTGTGTGCATCATACATATATGCAACCCTAAGTCACAAACGTGCAAAGGGCTGGAAACTGTCATAATCATGTACACAGAGGGGTGGAGGAGGGATAGGAAGGCAAGGCTGACACCCAATAAGTGAGGGTGTGCAAGTAAGAAACACATGTATTGTCAGAGTATACAGTGTTCAGGGCCACTAACTATGGATGTGTAGCAGACAACAACACTATTAGATAGTTTGCATGTGTGTAAATGGGTATGGGCAAGTGGATTATTTTTTCAATGTGTGTGTCTGCATGAGCACAGTTAAACACTGTGGTAGCACTACATCCTGGCATCTTGGACAGGTATCAGCCATGCATGGTAAACTATTCAGTTCTGCATCATGTCCCCCCCTCCTTATGAGAGCCATGTGTTGCACTGCTACTTCCATGACCCTGACTAGAAGTCAGGGATGCTACCCAAATGTTAGTGATGTCTGCTTGACAAGCTCTCCTTACAACAATATCCAGAACATCTGGGTGTGGACACTGTGACCAATGATGTAGCAGTGGATATAGAATCACTGTGAGAGTGGGATCTTGCAGGGTATCATCTGATAACAGCAGAATATGTAGCAGCTCTCTGGCCATGTGGATGCCCACCATCCCCAACAGATATTCCATCACAGAAACTGCCATAATCAGTATTTGTTCACCCTGTCTAAGCATCTGCTCACATGGTTCAGGGAATGACTCACATCAGAATGCATGACTTTTAGTAGTCACACAATCTCGTCTGAGGCCCAGGAAGAGCATGTCTATGCCTTCACTACAGTCCTAAACATATGTCTGTCAGCACCTAATGACACACTAGCTTCAGGAGGATAGCGGACAGCAGGCCTCCTGTTAGCACTCCTACCAACCCTACTGTATGGCGCCATGCACATACAATGGCTTTCATGAAAGGCAACTGGCTCATACAATGGATTTCATGAAAGGCAACTGGCTCTGTAACTGAAGTGACTGCACTAGTCTGATCAACTTTGTCACCCTCAACCTGTCCTATATCTGAGGTCTCTCTGTCTTGGGTATGTGTGGGCATAGTGACAATGTCTGAAATATGAGTAAGGGATGTGGGAGTCACAACCTCAGTATCAAACTGACCATTTGCACCCCCAGAATGTGCCTGTTCATTACCACTACCATCATCATCAGAGGCTACTGATACTCTGACATCAGGAGGTAGGAGTTCCACATTGCCACTCTCAGGGTCACCTATGATAACAAACACTAATCACAACAAACAGAAATGGGATAATAAAACTGATCAAATATTTTCCTTATAATAAAGGTATGTTAAACTTCTTAACAAATGCTAAAGCTACAAAAACTTTATTGTCATTTATACCTGAATCTACCTTGTATACATTATTAATAATAAATAGATATGGATTTACCATGTGCAGGTGGGCAGACAGCCTGCAATCCAGAAGTGCCTGTGTGTGAGGAATGGAAAAGACAGAAGTCTGCTAATTATCAAAATGAAAATGAAAAAGAAATGTTGAAAAGTAACATTCACAAGTGCAGATTAAAAAGGTTCTCATAAAAAAATAGTGAGCAGTTGGTTGTCCTCCCAAAGTCAAAGTAAACTCTGCTATTTCTGTATGACTGTAGTCTGAACCACAGTTATTGCTAGCTCTATTTATATATATATATATATATATATATATATATATATATATATATATATATATATATATATCCTTGAAGACCTGAACTGCCCAAACTAATCCTATTTACCAGACTTAGCTAAAACACATAACAGAAGCTTGGCCCTCCTTGAAGACCTGAACTGCCCAAACTAATCCTATTTACCAGACTTTGTTTGGGAAACAAGTGATATCACAAAGAAAGACTGACTAAATTTACCCAGCTAAAACTCCTTGAAGACCTGAACTGCCCAAACTAATCCTATTTACCAGACTTTGTTTGGGAAACAAGTGATATCACAAAGCTAAAACACATAACAGAAGCTTCCTGAACTGCCCAAACTAATCCTATTTACCAGACTTTGTTTGGGAAACAAGTGATATCACAAAGAAAGACTGACTAAATTTTAACTTCCTTGAAGACCTGAACTGCCCAAACTAATCCTATTTACCAGACTTTGTTTGGGAAACAAGTGATATCACATAGAAAGACTGACTAAGTATGTTTTGAATATTTGAAGTGTGTTCCTAGCCTAACTACCTGCCCAGGCCTACCAGCAGCCAGCAACTCTCCCTATATCTTGCTGCTCAGACCCCACTTGCATTTCTGCCTATCCTCCTTTCACTTCTAATACATTTCCTACTGCTTCTCCTATAACTTTACCTTCTCTTCTCACTCTTTGCCAAACTTACTGTTCTCAGCCTTATACCTGTATCTGTACTCTAATATAGTCCCTATCCTCCCTTGCCTTCACTATCCTGACCTTAACCTGCCTACTATAGCTCTGCCTACTATTACCTTACCTCCTCACATTATTCTACCAGTTATAACTTACCTGCTGTTTCTACACTTGACTGATTGTTTCAGGGTCCTAAACTTAAAGCTCCCTTGACACACACCCTACCCTGTTCTTCCAATCCTCTTCCCTCCCTTCCCTGGACACACCCCTACTCTGAACTTCAAATCCTCCTTCCTCCCACTTCTCAGTCAAACACTCATACTGAATCTCTAAACTCTATTTCCTCCACTCACACCACCCCATCTCTTTCTTTGTCTCTGTTTTATCCTCTGTTATCTTTCTTACTTTGTTCCATACTTCTTCTTTACTATAACTACACCTTTCTACTCCACCCTCTCTTACTTCTCTTCACCTTTCAATACTCCACTCTTGTCAACCCAGATTTTACTTTCCACACTACTAGTTTCCACCCTAAGCTCAATATACCTCCTATCCCTCCATGAGAAACCACTGCATGTCCAACCTTTCTATCCACAGAAACAAACTATAATATATCTCAATTCTCTAAATTCCTATCCATATTCTTCTTATCAACTACCTAGATTCCCTAAAATACATTTTGCCTGCAGACTACAAAACTAAACTTCTAACCTTTCTAAAATGTAAACTCACTATGAAACCTATCAATCTTAACCTTCAATCTGGAGATATCCACCCTAACCCTGGTCCAACTTTCCACTCTCCCTAATGACCATACCCAAACTCAATAACACCTTCCTAATAGGACATCTTAAAACAACAAAATACCCTACATGCATTCCCTCCTACAGATACATTCATTTGACATTCTCTGTATCTCTGAGACCTGGCTAAAGCCCTCCACTAAAGACACTGAGATTACTCCCCAAGGTTATAATATCATAAGACTAAGGTGATGGAGTTGCAATTCTTCATAAAAATCATCTAAATATTACTACCCTTCCTGCCTCTCCAACACAAGATAGCAAAGTAGAAGCAATCATTTCAAAACTCCAATTAAACTCCAAAAAATCCATTTATATTATATGTATGTACCTACCACCTGGTAATAACATACCATTCCTCGAAAATTACCTTAGCTGGATATCTGTCACATATCCCCAAGAAACCATCATACTAGGTGACCTGAATATAGACTGGAATAGCATTACTGCTGATAATCTCTCTTCTCATATCAACCTCCATGGTTTTATCCAAACCATTACTTCAACTACAAGGCTCAACAAACACAGTAATAGAAAGCATTTTAGACTGGATTCTTATAAATAAAGTCAAAGATAATTACAAAGTAGGAATTTTACCAGATGATGTTAGTGATCACTCCTTAACATTCATAACAAGGGATAAGGCTGATTGTATAAACCCCTGCATCATAAGAAATAATTGTTCCAGTCTGAACTTACTGCATGTAACTGGAACCCGTTAAAAACACTCCCTCTTGAAAATTAATGTACTTTAACTCTACTTTTTTATCTATCCTTGACTTACATGCTCCTGAACGTAGCATTAGAATTAAATCTAATGCTGCCCCCTGGCTCTCCCATGAAACCAAAAAACTTATTCTCACTAGAAATAAAGTCTGGGCGACATGGAGATCACATAGAAAAAACCCTGATCTTCTTCACTCCCGCCAGCTTAGAAATCTAACCAAAAAAGCAATAATAGCTGATAAAAAGAAATTCTACTTCAATCTACAAGAAACCCATCTTAATAATTCAAAACTTTTCTGGTCTTCAGTTAATAGACTCCTTTCCCCAGGAAGTTCTAAAACACCTTCCCCACTTAACTCTGATCCTGATACCCCCCAACAAACTGCAGATGTTTTCAATTGTTTCTTCACTTAAACTATACAAGCTCTTGCTAATCAATTAAACACCAATAACTCACACCCAACATGTAACCTCATAAACTCTTCCTCTAAATTCTCTCTACATCCCATCTCTACATCTTACATATACAGACCTTCTCAAGCTGAAACCTTGTACCCTCTGCTGACAAGTTACCTTCACTATTTCTACAAAGCTGCATATCCTATTTCTATTCTCATAAATAGGACAATCAAAGAAGGTATCATCCCTGATATATGGAAGGTCTCTCACATTATCCCACTCCATAAAGGTGGTAACTCCATTGACTACTCTAACTTTAGACCTATTGCTCTCCTCTCCCTTGGCCAAAATAATGGAGAAATGTATACACCATCAGCTTGTACAACACCTCTCTCCACAACATCATAGCTAACTGTCAACATGGTTTCAGACCTAATCACAGTACTACTACTGCCCTCCTTTCCTTTGTAGACACTATTAACCTGAACCGTAACAACAACCTACTCTCTTCTGCCATCTTTATAGACCTCTCCAAAGCATTCGATATGGTTAACCACTCTTTTTTAATCAATACTCTTGAATCCCTACCTTTTGATATCCCTGCCATTAGATGGTTTACTTCTTATCTCACTAACAGGAAACAGGCTGTTCTCTGGAATAACCACATCTCTTCTCTTCTGCCTGTTTCTATTGGAGTTCCACAAGGTTCTATTCTTGGCCCACTTCTCTTTTCCCTCTTCATAAATGATCTCCAAAACACAATCCCCCAAGCTACTTACATTCAATATGCAGATGATTCTACACTCATCTGCTCTGCATCCTCTACCTCAGAACTTAGATCTCTTACTCAAAATGTCTTTAATACCGTTGAAACTTGGTTCTCTAGCCGATTTTACTAAATGCTAAGAAAACTAAACTCCTCCTCTTTACCCCTACCTCCAGGACCTTTAAATTTCACTATCTCCTCTAACAATGCCACTATCATCTCTCCGACTCTACTACTAAACTGTTAGGTATTACAATTGATAATAATCTCTCTTTCAACCAACACATTAACAACACCATAAAACTTGTCAATAGGAAAATAGGATCTTTATATCGACATAGACCATTTCTAACTCCCTCCTCTAGAACTAGGATCACTCACTCCCATCTTCTTTCCTCTCTTCTCTATGCTTGTCCCATTTTCACCAACCTCAATAAAAACAACCTTACCAAACTTTCTACCTGCTATAATACAGAACACACCACTGTCTCAACCTGAAACTACTAGGCTGGCCAGAATTCCAAAACTATCTTGCAACCCAACAACTCACTATTGCCCATAAAATTCTGTACCATCCTACAATATACTCTCTCAACTCATAATCCCCTACAATAATCTTAACTCTCTCTGCTCCTCCAGTAAACTATTGGCTAATTCCATAAAATCAAATAACACTGCTGGCAACTCCCTCTTCACCAATTCAGTAGGTAGAAAATGGAATCTACTTCCTAGTAACATAACAACCATTGCATCATTACCTCCTTTCAAACTAAACATTAAACTTCACTTCCAAAATCACTGGCTGTGCACCTGTAGTAATCCTGATTAATCCTTCCACTACTTAGACTCTACTTCATTACTGTAGCAAACCTGATTAATCCTTCCACTACTTAGACTCTACTTCATTACTATCTCCTACTTCTTACTTATTCTATCATCCACCTGGCTTTCCTCCTCTTCTGCCACTTGTTTTCCTATTACTTCTTTGCTTATAAACTGGCTTCTAGCTCTCATTGCTTGCTAACTATCTTACTACTCTCCTTCCTACTACCTACCTCTTCTAATTTCTCATATTCTTAGCTCTCTTTCTCATACTTCCTATCTTATCATTATCTCTCAAAGTATTTTTTAACTTTATATGATGTCTTTTGAGTTAAACTGTGTGTATTTTAGTTATCTTTATCTGACTTAGTATATTATAATTATATAAGTATTTTTTTGACTGTAACTATGTGAGTCAGTATTAAACTCACTAGTAACAATGAGTAACTGTAGAGTTGTTAGTTTCTGTCTTTTAAAACTTTCTTTTAACTCTAGTATGTTTTGCCTTAATGTATTCTCTGTGGAGCTTTTCTCCCCGGGCCTCTACTGAAAATGGAAATATCTCCAGTTAGACTAGCCCGGTCAACAAATGTAAAATAAAATAAATAAAAAAAAAATCTATGGATAGATGGACAGATGTATAAGAGATCTTCTATATATGCATATAAAGATATAACAATGACTCTTGCTTTTTTGCATACCTGGAAGATCTGCTTGTGACACTCTGGGTCTGTAGGCCACGTCTACATCAACATTAAGGATTCTGGTGGAACCACCTGCTGAGCAATCTAGATCTCTAACAGAGGACAGAAACTCCTCACTTCTAGTTAGTGGTGGTTTTGGTAGCAGGACCCCCCCCCATAGCCACATGTTTCAAGGCAATTGCAGTGGCAGATGTTATCACATCACTTGCCTAGTGTTGTATCTGGAAGTAGGTTCTCCTATGTCCTCCAACAGCATTAAGGTTATAGATCACCAGCTGCCATATTCTGACTCAGACAGATTGGGCACCTATACCTCTTCCTAGCAGAAAAGCTTCATGGAGACATAAGACCTGGATAATGACCTCATTTTCTGCATGAGTATATGGTGGCTTACGGGCTACAGATTTCTTCTTGGGTGCCATATCCCTGTATGAAATGAAACAGAACACAAAGACAAAATTAAATATATAATATACTGGATGACTGTGACCTCAATTCTGTGTTACTGCATGCATCCAACATGCACATAAACAATTTAAAAGCATTAAGTGCTCACTATGACTACACCCAGGGTAAGCCCCCCAACCCACCCCCCACAAAATGTATATTTAAAGCTCAAGTATCAACACAGATCTTATAGCACTTCTGTAATGGAGATAATACAGGCTCAACTTTCTAATACCTTGCAGCATTAACAATAACAACTGTAAATGTAGCATTAGAAAAGTAACACCAAATTGCTATAACTGCCATATCCACTGCTGTGGAGTTCAGTCAGGTAGAAATACAGAAACAAAACATTTTCTTTTCTTTTCCTGCTGACACAAAACATCATACTATGAACAGACTTATAATAAAATAATCTGTAATAAGCTTGCAAACATAACATACACAATGAAATAATTTGTCATGTAGCATTTAGTAGCATAATTGTAGAAATGCAGACATGGCTATTGCAAAAAGGAGGGATAAAAGTAAAATAATTAAAATAATAAAAATGCTTTTCAGCGTTAACTACACTTCCCCTTTTAATGTTAACATAAAAGCATTAATTAAGGAATTGCAAAATACCTTGAAAATACAGTGCTGCAGAAAATAGATAAATCTCCCTAAGTACTGTTTTACTTGCAGTACTGAGGTCTGTGTTTCAAAACAGTCTCCCCAGTATGATATACGGGCATTAGCTACACAATTACCTTTATTTATAATGCAGAGTCAGCCCTGTGAACACTGTGGGTATGCAAATAAGGTGTGACATTTTTAGCATTCCTGGATATGACAATCTACTAAGTGTAGGGGATTTAAACATGGTGTAAGGCGCTACACAATTACATGTACATGCCCTAACATTACACAGACAAGCACTGAGAAGTGTTACTTGTTAATGGTTTGCAGGTGTTTATGATTACTCTGACTACAGGAAAAATCAGCTTTCACAGTCTTCACTCTTTGATATACACCTTCTCAGGGTATGTTAGGGAGAACAGACTTAACAAAAAGTCATAAAGTGCATTCAGTTATTTTAAGAAATTGACAGTTCTAATACTCAAATGCTGACTTTAATGACCCCAGTTACTAACCCTTAGAAAGAAATGTTCATATTAAAGATAGTACTTTAGGCTTTGGTAAAGATAACATATGTCAATAAAACAGCAATGCAGTTGCTATTATGAAAGCATAGATAATGAAATGAGGCACAAGACAGAGAGAAAGGGCTACACCTGCAGTGCTTGCAATTTGTTTTTAATATCGTATAAATACATGCTTATGCTGTTAGCAACATCCCAATCATCATTATATTTACTGTCAAATGTGGAAGGACAACTTTTATAACTTGTTTCTGTTGCACTTTCAGTGTGACTTGATTCAATGTTACATTATCAGTACATCTAAAATGAAGGGAGAATGTGAAAGCTGATTGTTCCTGCAGTCCGAGTAATTTTCAGTCAGAGTAATCATAGACACCTACAAGTCATTAACAGGAAGCTCTTCTCAATACTCATCCTTGCATTGCTATGGGATGTGCATGTATTCATGTAGGTCCTTATACCATGTTTACATTCCCTACACTTAGTACAACTTGCGGTATTTAGATTTTTGATTCTGCACTATATAACTGTAATAATGTAGCTAATGGTCTTGTATCATACTAGGGAGACTATTTCAAACCCACAGAGCTTGATACAGCTAGAAAAACTGTTCTTTTGTGAGATTTATCTATTTTTCTGCCTATATTGTCAAAGCATATTGTTATTTCTTAAATAATGCTTTTAGGTTACGATTAAAAGGCGAATTGTTGTAACACCCGAAAAGTAATTTTATTATCTTACATTTTTTTCTTTTTATCCCTTTCTTTTGGCATAGCTATGCTTGCATTTCTAAAATTAAGTTACTGAATGCTACATGGCATTTTTTTAGTTTCTATGTCAGTCTAACACAGTTATTGCAGATGATTGTCATGCAGCTATGTAGAAAGGTCTGGCATTTTTATCTATGTAAGTAGAAAAAAAAAATGTGTTCTGTTTGCAGACTTCTACTGGATTGAACTCCACAGCAGTAGATATGACAGTTATAACATTCTGATGTTTCTTTTCAAATGCTGCATTTATAATTGTTATTGTTAATGCTGCAATATATTACACAGTTAAACCTGTGTTTTCTCCACTACTGAAGTACTGTAAGATCTGTGCTGATATTTGAGTTTATTTAAATATACTTTTTTTGGGGGGGAGTCGATCTTAGATCTAGTCATACTGGACAACTAACATCTGAGTTCACAGTCATCCTGTCTGTATATATTTAATTTTGTGTCTGTTTTTGTTTCATCTTAATCAGGGATGTGTCACCCAAGAAGAAATTTGTACCCCATATAATGATGCAGAACATGAGGACATTATCCAGTCTTTATTTTGCCATAGATCTTTTCTGTTAGAGAGAGTTAGAGGTGACTAATCTGCCGGAGAAATGATATGGCAGCAGGTGGTCAATGGTGTTAATGCTGTTGGAGGGAATGGGAGAACCTACGATCACATACAGCACCAAGAGTGACATGATAACCTCTGCCTACCACAGGGCCACAGAAATTGCCATGGAATAGGTGACTACATGGAGTGGTCTTGCTACCAAACCACCACTAATTGAAACTGAGGAGTTCCTGTCCACTTCCACAGATCCAGACAGAATGGCAAAGGGTTCCACCAGAATCCTTGATGTTGGTGTAGATGTGGACAACAGACCCAGAGTGTCACAAATAGACCTTCCAAATATGTAAAAAGTAAGTGTCATTATTATATCTTTATATGCATATTTCTAAGGTGCCTATTTTATATAGTTTATATATGACGCTGGAGAAGGGGTTTAGATCCCTAGACCAAGTATTGCTGATGCTATTTGACTTGCTGATGTGCAGTAAATGCATCAGTAATGGATAGGAGGAAGCCTTGCATGCCAGACACAGGTCACTTCTTAGTAGTCTGTAGGATACTGAGTTTAGTGACAAGGCTTTGAGTAGGTCTATGTAGAACATGCTGTTTAGACCTTGTATCATTTTAGCAAGGTATTTCTGTAGGTGCTCCAGTTATTGCATATGTCTAGACACATACATGCCACAGGGATCATTATATTCAATGACTGGCCTAATGAGGGCTGAGTAAAGTGAAACAGTTGCATCACTAGATCTAGCTGTGTAGTATCAAAGGACTTTTTACAGCAATAGACACATGCTGGTGAAAAGTTAAGTTACCATACATATAAGTTCCCAAATCCCAAACAACTAGGCCAACTCTGAGGGGAATATTGCCAATGTGGTATTTCCTTGGGGTAGATGACTTCCCAATGGATACAATAATGCATTTTTGGCAGTTAGTTTCATACCATGATCTTAGCACCACTTATTTATTTGAGACAGATCTTATTTGGGGATCTCCTTCCTATCTGTGAGCTAGTTGAAAACAAGGGGCGACATAGGGGGTTCTTCCCAGTTAATTTAACTTTTCTTCTATGCCCTAGTGGGTAAGTGTGTCAAAAGCTTTGACCAGGTTGAGGTATGTGGTGTGTACTATTTTGTCGTCATCTATTGCTTTGGTGACCTTTTTAAAAAAATCCACCAAGTTGAGTAAGCATGACCTGTCCTTGCTGAATCCAAACTAAGGCAGGTCTAGTGTTTGGAAGTTCTCTATGTCCTGATTTATTAATTCCATGATGTCTTTTCATGGATTTACATATGAGGCTGGTCAGACTTATGGGTCTGTAATTGCCTAGGCCTTTGGAAGGTCCTCCCTTATGCAGAGGAATGACTGTAGCTGTTCTCCATTCACTTGGTATAAAACCTGTATGGATGCTGATATTGGCAGTGTTGCTAGGGGTGTGACTAAATTGTGCTTCATACTATTTAAGATGCATCCAGGGATATTGTCAGGACCCACTGATGTAGTATGTTTAGCATTTGATAGCAATTTTAGGACTTGAGAGGACTTGAAGGAGGATAAGAGGGGGAAGGCATGCCTGAAGGCAGGTAAAGGCTAGGACTGTGATAGTGAGAGTCGGAACTTTGAATGTTGGCAGTATGACTGGTATAGGAAGAGAGCTAGCTGATATGATGGACCGAAGGAAGGTTGGTATATTGTGTGTGCAAGAGACCAGATGGAAGGGGAGCAAGGCTAGGTGTAATGGAGGCTGTTTCTAATTGTTTTATTATGGTGTGGATGGGAGGAGAAATGGCATAGGCATTATCCTGAAGGAACAGTATGCTAAGAGTGTTTGGAGGTGAAAAGACTGTCGAATAGAGTGATGTTTATGAAGCTGGAAATTGATGGTGTAATGATGAATGTTGTTAGTGCATATGCTCCACAAACTGGGTGTGTGAGTTGGATGAAGTGGTGATGACTGTACCCAAGGGTGAGAGACTGTTGATTGGCGCAGATTTCAATGGGCATGTTGGTGAAGGGAACAGAGGGGATGAGGAAGTGATGGGTAGGTATGGTGTTAAGCAAAGGAATGCAGAATGTCAGATGGTAGTGGATTTTGTGAAAAGGATGGACATGGCTGTGATGAATATGTATTTTAACATAAGGGAGGAGCATAGGGTGACATACAAGAGTGGAGGAAGATGCACACAGGTGGATTATATCTTATGTAGAAGGGCCAGTCTGAAGGAGATTGGAGACTGTAAAGTTGTGGCAGGGGAAAGTGTAGTTAGGCAGCATAGGATGGTGGTTTGTAGGATGACATTGGTGATCAAGAAGAGGAGGATGAGTGTGAGGGCAGCACCAAGGATAAAATGGTGAAAATTGAAAAAGGATAATTGTGAGGTGATTTTCAGGGAAGAGTTAAGACAGGCACTGGGTGACAGTGAAGAGTTACCAAGTAGCTGGGTAACTACAGCAGAGCTAGTAAGAGAGATGGCTAGAAAGGTGCTTGGTGTGACATTTGGAAAGAGGAAGGAGGACAAGGAGACCTGGTGGTGGAATGAAGAAGTACAGGAGAGTATACAGAAAAAGAGGTTGGTGAAGAAGTGGGATTGTCAAAAAGATGAAGAAAGTAGACAAGAGTATAAGGAGATGAGGTGAATGGCAAAGAGAGAGGTGGTGAAGGCTAAGGATAAGGCGTATGAAGAGTTGTATAAAAGGTTGGACACTAAAAAGGGAGAAAAGGACCTGTACCAATTGGCTAGACAGAGGGACTGAGCTAGTAAAGATGTGCAGCAAGTAAGGGTGATAAAGGATAATGAGGGAAACATACTCACAAGTGAGGAGAGTGTGTTGCGCAGATGGAAAGAGTACTTTGAGGGGTTGATGAATGAAGAGAATGAGAGGGAGAGAAGGCTGGATGATGTGCGGATAGTAAATCATGAAGTGCAGTGGATTAGCAAGGAGGAAGTAAAGATAGCTATGAAGAGGATGAAGAATGGAAAGGCTGTTGGTCGAGATGACATACCTGTGAAAGCATGGAGGTGTTTAGGTGAAATGGCAGTGGAGTTTTTAACTAGATTGTTTAATGAAATCTTGGAAAGTGAAAGGATGCCTGAGGAATGGAGAGAAAGTGTTTTGGTACCAATTTTTAAGAATAAGAGTGATGTGCAGAGCTGTAGTAACTACAGAGGGATTAAACTGATCAGTCACAGCATGAAGTTATGGGAAAGAGTAGTGGAAGCTAGGTTAAGAAGGGAGGTGATGATTAGTGATCAGCAGTATGGTTTCATGCTAGGAAAAAGCACTACAGATGCAGTGTTTGCTCTGAGGATGGAGAAGTACAGAGAAAGTCAGAAGGAGTTGCATTGTGTCTTTGTGGATTTAGAGAAAGCATATGACAGGGTTCCTAGAGAGGAGTTGTGGTTTTGTATGAGGAAGTCGGGAGTGTCAGAGAAATATGTACAAGTGGTACAGGATATGTACAAGGGTAGTGTGACAGCAGTGAGGTCTGAAGTGGGAATGATGGATGCATTTAAGGTGGAGGTGGGATTACATCAAGGATCAGCTCTGAGCCCTTTCTTATTTGCAATGGTGATGGACAGGTTTACAGACGAGATCAGACAGGAGTTCCCATGGATTATGTTGTTTGCAGATGACATTGTGATATGTAATGAGAGTAGGGAACAGGTGGAGGAGACCCCAGAGAGGTGGAGATATGCTCTAGAGAGAAGAAGAATGAAGGTCAGCAGGACTAAGACAGAATATATGTGTGTGAATGAGAGGGATGATAGAGGAATGGTGAGGATGCAGGGAGTATAGGTGGTGAAGGTGGATGTGTTTAAGTACTTGGGATCAACAGTTCAGAGTAATGGTGAGTGTGGAAGAGAGGTGAAGAAGAGAGTACAGGCAGGATGGAGTGGGTGGAGAAGAGTGTCAGGAGTGATTTGTGACAGACGAGTACCAGTAAGAGTGAAAGGAAAGGTCTACAAGAGGGTAGTGAGACCAGCTATGTTATATGGGTTGGAGACAGTGGCACTGACAAAAAGGCAGGAGTCAGAGCTTGACATGGCAGAGCTGAAGATGTTAAGATTTGTACTGGGTGTGACGAGGATGGACAGGATTAGGAATAAGTATATTAGAGGGTCAGCCCAGGTTGGAAGGTTTGGAGACAAACCCAGAGATGCAAGATTACATCGGTTTGGACATGTGCTGAGGAGGGATGCAGAGCATATTGGGAAAAAGATGCTAAGGATGAAGCTGCCAGGTAACAGGAAAAGAGGAAGGCCTAAGATAAGGTTTATGGATGTGGTGAGAGAGGACATGCAGGTGGTTGGTGTGACAGAGCAAGATGCAGAGGACAGGAAGAAATGGAAACAGTTGATCTGCTGTGGTGACCCCTAATGGGAGCAGCCGAAAGAAGAAGAAGAAGGTCTTGTGTAATAGTTGGAGGTGAGCTAGTTTCATGCATATCTTCAGGGACAAAAGGAGAGGAGAGAGGGGTAAAGTTAGAGCTAATTTGTCAGTCACTAGGTTAGCTAAATGTTCAGTCTTAGTGTAGGTAACACTGTTCATAATTAGCTCAGTGCATTGCTGCATTGCCCTTTTGAGATTACAAACATAACTAAAAAATTACTTTTTTTACCATAGCCCATGACTGGCCCATTTCTGAATAATGCCCATTGTTATCACATTGCTTTTATTTGTTATGCACTGATTGCAACCATCTTTGTGGGCAAGTAAGAATTTTCCCCTATTCCGCATATTCCTTCATTAAAGCTTTTAAAGCTGTATTAGTACACATTTTTTCCTATAGTTCTGGACTGCTATCTTCTTCTATTATTATGGAATTGGGAATCTAGGGCTCATTGCTCCTCCAGTGAGAAAAACCTTCCATTTCCCTGCAGTCATCAATATGTATATCCTGTCTTAAATGTATTTTCTCTTTGGAGGGAGTAATTCAAAATGTTTCTCACAAATAATATAAGTGTTTTTCACTTCTGTGTCATCAAACTAATGATTATCTTTCTTGCTGGAACTTTTTTTTTAGGTTCTTACTAAATCAGTGCTATACCTTGATAAACTCACAAAACAGACAAAAAATAAATAAATAAACTAACGTACAGCCAAAGGAGACCATCAAGAAGCTCAGTCATATCACCAAATACTAGTAGAAACTAATAGTGTCCCCCATTCAGTAGAATTTCTTCATATAGCCGCAATGAAAAATTGTGATCAAATCAACTATCCAGTCAACCAGACTAGTTTCATTGGTTGTTAGGGAAGTAGTCTGCTTGATATTTAGGGGCAGCCTATTTCAGAAAAAGGGTTTAAATTCAGTTAGGCGTCTGTCATGCCATCTGGTGCTGTTAATGTAATAGTTTAGGTTTAGGTCTCTAGAAGGGGTATTTGCTTTGTCACTTGTTCTAGTTAGGTGAAGGAGTTCAAATAATGATGGGTCATTCATAGCACAGACAACTAATCAGAGATCACACCTCAGAAATCTGTATAACACTGAGTAGAAGGTATAACATTTAAGATCTTTTTGGTGAGGAAATCATAAAACCTCTCAAGCTGGTTTAGGTGTTTGATGAAGTACACGCCAAAGGGTGAATTATATTCAATGATGGGCTTAATTAAGGATGAATAAAGTAGGAGTACAACTTTTATGGACCTTGACAAAAAGCAAAAAAGGATAAGCTGAGCAAGGTAGAAATATTTTCTAACAATCAAACGTGGTGTCTAAATGAGCTTCTGTTATCAGCATACAAACCCATGTCCCTGATGATTGTGTCAAATTTAAGTTAAATGTTATTTATATGGTAAGCAGTAATGATGCCAGATTTACCAAAAGAAATTATGCTGCATTTCTTGTTGTTGAGGGCAAGCCGATTATTAACAGACTAAGCATTTTTTAATCCAGCCTTTGCTGGAGAATTTGTGAGTATAGGAATGAGATTTGATAACTACCTTCAATTTGCAATAGTCAGCAGACTTGATTAGCTATAATCCCTGATATAATTTGTTATGTCAAAAAATATATACCAAGACCCAGGACACAGACTTGTAGGACACTACTAATGTCATGTTTCTGTCTAGAGCAAATACCCCTGACCTTAAATGTAAGCATTGTGTCAGACATACAATTACAACTCCAATGAACTATGTAAGCCTTTCACTTTAACTCACCCTGGCTTACCAGGCATAACCTTCCTTTTTACAAAACCAAACCACTGTGTATCCAGGGATATAAGGCAACATACGTATATCATTCTTAATTATAAAGCTAAAATACATTCCAAAGCCATGCAAGTAATACTAGTGAGACTAATAGGCCTGTAATTCCTAAGGTTAGTAGGGGAGCACCTTTATGCAAGGGTACCACGACTGACATTCTCTTCTCCTTGGGAACATGACCAATGAAGAGACACAGGTCAGGATTTGATTGAGTGGTTTTACTAAGTGGGACTTTATGCTTCTCAGCAGATATCCAGGGATATTGTCAGGACCATGGAAATACGAATGTTTTCTCCGAACTCTTCCAAATTGATGTCAGGAGGAGTGACGTCAGGGGGAATAGGGAGAGAAAGGAGAGAGGGTGGGTGCAATGGAGATGGAAGAGAAACTAGTCATAAGAACATTAATATGTCCTTTTGGTCAGAGAAGGAAGTACAATATTGGAGAAAAGTTCAGTAGAGAATTGTTCCACTAGGCAACAGCCATGTTGCACAAGTAAAAAGTCCTTGCTCAAACAGATGATATTTTTACGGTTCCAAGTCCATTTTCTTATTACAATGATTTGAATTCAGTATACAAAACTGTTTTTGATTACCCACTGCACTTAAATGCATTACAGTATGATAGGTTGTGAAAGACAGGATAAAGAAAAACCTGCCTTCTGTCAATCAGACAAACTTTACAAGTGTTTCCCAGACCACTGCAAGCACCACAGCAGTCTTCAGCCACTGTTATCATGTCTTACATTCTGTTATTATCCTTCCAATCCACTGCAGCTGTGAGGACTGTGCATACATGTGTCTGAGTGTGCGTGTGTGTGTGTGTGTGTGTGTGTGTGTGTGTGTGTGTGTGTGTGTGTGTGGGGAGTATGCTTGCCTGCTGTCACTCAAAGTAAACTAAACAATGCTGTAGTCTATACATATTTTCTTCTACTTATTCATGTATTTATTTATGGATTTCTATTATTAATTATCATTCCAAACAGTACAGCAGTCTACCCCTTATATTGCTTTCCATCTGCCTGTAGCTTCTGTATTATTTACAAATTGCACTTGCAGGGGTACAACTGAGGACATTAGTAGAATCTTTGAGTGCCTTTGGTAGGTCAGATTTACTTTGTATGTCCAATCCTTGTCTTTTACCTTTGTTTTAATAACAGTGCTTAAGACATTGGAAAACAAAAAAAAAATTCCCCTTAGCAAACCTGTATCTAAAATAAACACATCCTTTTTCAAAACATGCAAGTGTTCTACTTACTTTCAAACTTAATGGAGTCTGGGCTGCTTTTTTTCAATTGAAAGTGATGACCACAAGTCAGCATACATACCATAAAACTGTCAATAGTTCTACTTTGCAAAAAAATGTTTTCCAGTGTAATATCTGTTCGTGGCAGAATTAGTGAATGCAAACAGTATAGCAGCTTTTAATTCCACATGTCAGTGTTACTAACAGAATCTTAATCCTAGTATTTGATGAGCTCTAACAGAATGATATCTCCACGTGTCAGGTTTAACTCCCTGATGTTCAGCTTTGTGATCACTACTAGCAACATACCACTGATACTGGAAATTCTACTTGTGTACCAACAGTGATGTAATATACTTTTTTTTATTTTCTCTGCAGTTGTATGTCATTGAGTTATACATACATAAGGGAGTTGTGTGGTGTAAAGCCTCTATAGAAGGGTACATCTTTTTTCAAGCTGAAGTTTGACTGTTTTTCCCTGTATGGTTTAAGTTGCATAAATTTGAAATGTGGCAAAATGTATGGGGAGGTGTACTATAATATGAAGTGCCTTGAGTGGAAATAAAACTTGGAGACTTTCGATCTGCTGACATGAAAGTAAAGCATGTTACCTGCTGAACCTCCTATACAGCTCAAATGCATTGTATTATGCGAAGCCTCAGGCCTCTCTGTGGGTACAACACAGCAGCTATCTTGCAAGAGATAAGAGTCAAGCAGTTGAAAGAGCAAAGCAGAAAAGTTTGATGCAGTGACTGATTGTATATATAAAAATATGGAATGTTGTAATGATCAAAACCACATGGAGTATATGTAGCACACTTGCTCAGAGGCTCCATCTCTAAACTGCAAAATGTGCAAAGTAAATGCCTTTATTATGTGCATATTTCTTTGCAATCACTGTATGAAAATAATTAGAACAATTCAATAAACACAATACGAGTCATGACAAATATAACACTGTTTTCTAGACTATACAGTAGGCTGTATCACTGCTACCTGAATATGTCTGTGAAATAAAGAAAATGTTATTTTCTTAAAATGGGCAGTAATCTGACAGCTATGCTGCCAGCATTCCAAAATGTAAAGCACTTGCTGCTGACAGTAATGATTATATTCAGTTTAGTTGCGACAGCAAATCAATATTGAATAATTCCAGAATATGAAAATAAATATATCTGTTTCATAAAGCATAACAAAGAAACAATCAATATCTGTTTAGTATGCATTGGAATGAATCCAACCTTTCTGAACAGAAACAAAACAAGAAATATGGAAAGTAGCCAATATATGTAGTTTAACAGAAAGTTGACTCACTGCTTTTGCAAATTATTATGGACATTATACATTGTAAAATTTACCTTGGGGCTTTTGTAAGTGGTAACAGAGTATGGTGGACATTAGTTGAACTTTTGACATCCTCCCTTGAACTCCACATAGGATCATAGGTTCACAGGAGATTAGTAGGCTATTGACCTGGAAGCCATTTTAAGCCTACCCATTTCATCCCAATGTAATACCATATAAATGCTAGTTAATACCCAAGATTGCATTTGGTGATGACTGCCCATGTCCAAGAGAGTTGTAGGCTCTAACCCCAGTAAGAATTTATGGTGCCCCATCCACTTCTCCAGGTTCTTCTTGAACAGTGTCTTAGATGTGCTCTGTTACACCTGAATTGGTAGCCTGTTCCAAAGACATGGCAATCACTGGGAGATAAATCTGTCTTTCCAGCATGTCCTATTTAAGTCACAGGTCATATTTAGGTCCCTGGAATGGGTAGCCCTAGTCCCATTTGATTTATGGACATTCAGCAAATTCATTAGGTTTGGGTCTTAGATTGCTCTGTAGGCCAGGTATATGTCTCCCCTAAGAAGTGACAGGGACTTTAGTCCATCTGTATAAGGCACATGCTGGAGCCCCTTGATCTTCTTTGTTAGAAACCTCTAAGGTCTCTCTAATTGTGTAGGTGTTTAGTATGGTACATGCCAAATGGGGCATTTTACTCAGTTATGGGATGGATGAGTACAGGGGGTTATAGCTTCTTTTGCTTTCGAGGCGATGCCTTTACTAATTAAGTGTGCTATGTAGAAAGCTTTCCTTACTACAGTAGATAGATGGTGGTCGAAGTTAAGGTTACAGTCAATTTGTGATCCCAGATCTCTTACCACTTCTTGGGTACTTATGGTATTGTTGTTTATTTGATAGTGTGAGGGGACATGGTTTGTCCCGAAAGGTATTATGATGCATTTTTTTGCATTCAGTTTGAGACCGTGACTAATACACCAGTCGTTGGTCTGTGTGAGACCCTCCTGGAGTACAATGACATAATTTAGGGATGCAATGATTGCACCACATTGGTAACAGGTCTGCTGGTTGATTTGGAGTCACCCACTTTCATAGTGTGTGTCTGGTTTGTGAGCCAGTTGGCAACCCATCGTACAACAAAGGGGTTACATTCAGTTTTCTAAGTTTATTGGTATTGCTTGAATGTGGGATTGTGCTGAAAGTCTTTGCCAGATAGAGGTATGCTGTGTGCACAGATTTGCCCTAATTGCAATATCACACACACACTGAAGTCACTGCACCTCATATACCAATATGATTCTATCATAGTCCGTGTGGGTGTAAATGAGTTGAGATGTACCTCAATTGACTATATGAAAAGATACATTATGGATATCTCTAAATATGTTTCAGAGACAGGTGTGTGCCTTGCATTTAGCAGCATTCTACCTTAACCAAGGATGATGTCAAAGTATAAAAAGAAAATGATCGATTTTAATAATTGTCTTAGTTTCTGGTGTCACTTCAGAGGTAACAATATTTATCAGCATGTAAGGACATGGTTAAGTGACCACATTGCTTTGCTAAGGATAGTCTGCACCTGACTCTCCAGGGCCTTCAGATATAGGCTAAAACTTTATCCATCCCATTAGATTTAGGCAATGTCAAAATGTCAAAGCTACCAACACAGTAAAAAAAAAAAAAATCAAAGCGACTGTCACTCATCCGTCTCTAACAAAGATGACAAGCAGGTGGGGTATTTCGTTTAGATGCTTTAATACATAGAAACACATCAGGATGGATAGCAGCATCATAAATATAAATGAACTGGTTAACAGACAGACATGCTTACATCTCAACAGCTTACTACAATTGGCAGTCAGGCTTACACATGCTCAGTATTTATATACTTGTGCAAGCCCTTGGTTAGCTCTTAAAGATACATACACACACATTGATCTACAGCAACCAAGAAACCGTAAGCTGTTAGTGCTAAATGCTAGGGGCCAAAACAGAAAACTCCATCCTACAAGCTCACCTCACTCTGGAGAATGTAGACATCTGTCATGTTGCCAAGACTTGGTTTAAAACTGCAGAAAGTATTCAGGCAGTGCAAGGCTACAGTGTCTTCCACAAATTTAGGCCAACAGCAACACATACAGGGGCTAAAGGTGGAGGTGTGTTGATCTACATTAGCAAAAAATAGAACTCCAGCTTTGTTAAACAGGATGATGCCTTCGAGTTTATTAATGTCCAAATCTACATAGACAAGGTTCCTTACCATACCCTGGCCAAATACAGGTTACCGTCTATGACTCATGAAGCTCACAACTCTTACCTAGACCTACTAGAAGTGCTCACCCCCCCCCCCCACCCAAATACCCTATTCCTAGGAGACTTTAACTACCACTCTATAGATTGCAAAACCTTCACTACCTGTAACATGCAGGCACAATGTATCCTGGATGTTAGCAACATGAATGGCCTGGACCAGATAGTGTGTAGTCCAATGAGAGGATCAAACATACTTGACCTAGAACTCACCAACATGGGAGTGCATTGCACCCTCCCTTGTGTCACATCCTCATTGTTGAAGACAGACTATAGAAACATTTCCTCTGAAATAAAAATCAACCCAGAAAACCCAAGTAAATCCATAACAGGGACTATTCTAAAGCAAACTACATCCTACTAAGCGATGGTTTATTAAAACTCATGACTCCCCTAAACCCCGAGAACACAGCTACCTATGTATAATTTTTCACAGAAACCCTGTACAAATATGTAAATGGCTGCATTGGGGCTTCTGTACCTACTAGAAGGAAGCCTAAATCTAACACCAAAAACAAAGCTCACTGGTGGAATCCTTACCTTAATAGAGTGTATAACAAAAGATAAAAATCTATGGCCAAGATTAGAAACAGCAACTCTCATAGAGATAAGAGCTCTCTGATTCAACTAAAGAAAAAGTGAAAAGGTCTAATAAAATGAAACAAGGCCATTTATGAGGTAAGGATAGCCTCCCATTCTAAGGACAATCACTAGGCTTTCTTCAGCTATGTCAGAAACCTTAAAGGTAACACTCAGCAGTGTGCAAAACTGGTTGTAAATGTCACTGCCTTCACTGACCAGAATGGCATAGTGAATCTGCTGGCTGATAAATTTAGCTCTAACGTTACCCCCCCCCCCACTTCCCCACTGCCCCCATTGAAAACCCTTCTAGCATATCTGCCCAACTATCAATAGGGAGAAGGTCTGATGGCACTCTTTAAGACCAAAAACGCTGCTTAAATAGGCCCTGATAATACCTGTTGGTCACCTCCTAAGTAGCCTAAAACATGATGTAGCAGGACCACTTGAGGTACTCTTCAACTAAAGCTTCAAAACAGGTTACATGCTAGGTGAATGGAGGTTCACAACTGTCATCCCTCTTCATAAGCATGGACCATTAACTGACCCTGGGAACTACAGATCTATCAGTTTGACAAATCTAATGTGCAAAGCCATGGAATGAATTATCATGGAAATGATCAGCAAGTACATTGGCAACCCTAGGACATTGGATCCATCCCATTTTGTCTTTGTTAAGGTAAGATCTTGCCTACTCAACCTTATAGACTTCTTTGAGAGGGTTACCAAGGCTATAGATGAGGGGAAATAGTGAATACTGTTAACCTTGACCTGGCGATACTCAGAAATTATTGACAAACTCTCAGAATTAGGCATATATCCCTACATAGAGCACTGGACTGCTGGATGGCTCACAGATAGGACTCAAGAAGTCAGGAATCCGATCAATGAGACCACTTTCACCAGCAGACTGGTCACCAGTGGAGTACCTCAGGGATCTGTGTTGGGCCTGCTCCTGTTTGGCATCTACTTCTCAGAAGTCAAGGCTAATGCCAAAGGCCTCTGGCTCACCATGTTTGCAGATAATTGTAAATTGGGAGCTGTCATAGACTCCCCATGACACCAGCATCTTACAAGAGGGTCTAACACAAACAAATGGCTGGTATCAAAGCTATGGATTAAAACTCAATGTGAAGAAATGCATTATAGTTCCCTTTGGGGAACCCAAGCCAATTATTCCATACATGAAACTCCCTTAAGATCTGTCCTGGTAGTTAGGGATCTGGAAACATTTGTAGACATTAATTTGCCTCAGACCAGCATGTAGCCAATATTGTAAAAAATTATTCTGTCACCCAACTCATAAGCATGGATATGGCATCCAGGTCCAAGGGAAGTATTAGTACCACTCTGCTCAGCACTTATCAGACCCACCACTGAGTACAATGCCCCTTTTGCTATGTACCTAACCAGGCATATGCAAAATTTGGAGCAGCCTCAAAAGTTCCTTACCAGGAGAATCCAAGGTATTAATAGCTTGTCTTCCACAGATAGCTTGCAGGATCTATCTCTGTACTATAGGTTACTGAGAGGCAATCTATGCCTGGCATATAAGGCATCCTCAGATCTAGCTCTGATGGAGGTTTTGCACATTTGTAAAACAAGCAGCACCAGAAACATTAAATCTAAGGACCTGAACTTTACCTGTGACATAAATAGAACATGCTGGCGAGACTGATATGTGTCTCAAAGGATCCCTGCACCATGGAATAAGCACCTCATTCATGTGAAGCAGAGTTCATCCCTGACCCTATTCGAAGAAAACCTTGCCCATTGAATGAGAAATTGCAAGTTTACCCCTTGTCTGGCCCACGTTTTTAATAGACAGAGGTCAACAGTAAGTAAATTAATCCCCGACTAACATACCCTTCCACATAACCCTTAGTTACCTCCTTACTAACATACCCTACTATATAGATGTCCAAGGTACTCAGGGACAAAACTGGGTTGTGTTGCATGGCTAAGCTTATATATATAGGCCCTGGTGGCCATTAGCCTGGTATAAACCTATAAACCTATGAGCATATCCCTTATGGCTGGCATGAGCATGTATACCATTGTGGAAAGTTAAAATATCACTGCTAAGTGTGTTCATGCTTCCACATGCACAGTGATGATGGCTACCACCTCCGGCTTGGTAGTGTCTAGCTCAAAGCCTCAGTTTAGAAAATTTCAATGCCTTGCTTGTCTCCAGTTGTTTTGCATTGATCAATTAACCAGAAGCATCACTTCTTCCCCTCTGCATGGGTAGACAAGACTAGCCACTTATTTCCCATTCTCATTAATTAAAATCTTTCAGTTCCTGAGCTACAATTGGAGCTCAGGTTGTCTTGACTGTAGTCAGGGTTTTATTCCTCTATGCCTAACAGACAACCTTTTTGAACCATTTTATTGCCATGGTTCCATGGGATCTTTTTTCTGCAGTTCTTGCCAATAACTTAAATTATTAAAGACAGATGTAGTCAGTAGCACAGAGAGGGTAGCGTGAAAGGAGCAGCTATCTCAGGTGATAGCCTAGAGTGGGTACATTTTATGAAAAAAATAAATGAATGCATTTTATTTTAATGTCCTTTTTTAATCTTTAACAAAGGCAAAAAGGAAAAAAGCTAGACTTTCTGCCATCCGGTCTTTACATGTCACCTTATGTGGGTGTCTGTTCATCTCTGCATTTTACATAAGGGATGAGCTTCAGGTACTGTCTCAAAGGCTTCTGATTGGGTGGCTTGGTGAAGGGTCGGGGCTTTATCTCTGGCATCTACAACAAGAGAAGTAAGAAGTAACAGTTTTTTTCTGCCTTTTTCATGTTTGTTTCCATGGTTTGGTTTTGCTTTTAGGCTTGCTTGTCTCCCTACGATAGCACTCTCAGACTCAGTTGCTGATCCAAAGCTTATTTTTATTATATCTGAATCATATTAAACCTTGATATTTTATTTTTCTTTCTTTCTTTTCTTTTCTTTTTTTTTTTTTTTTGCTTTGTTTTGTTTTTCTTACTGAATGGACCAAACGAGGAGCCTGCTATTTGTTATATCTGGGGCTAGAGGAAAATAAAATAAAAGAAGAGTTACTCACTACCCCATCTGCATCACACAGGCACACACAAACTAGGCAATTCAAATGGACAGGCCAGTCGGGCCACTCGGCATTCACAGGTAGAAACAAATTTAGAAAGTTGCTAAGGTAGTGTTTTGCACATTGCACTAATATGCATTCTTTTCTGAATGATATGACATCTGAATTCTGAAACTCAAATGTCTATTTAGTGACTTGAAGCTTGGGGGTGAAGAATCAGGGAGAAAGTTTAAACTAGGGCTGTTATAAATCTACAGAGTTGCTAGAATGCTGTGTTTTGCACTAGTGTGTATGTCCTGAAGGATATGAAGCAGGAAACTCAAATCTCTGACTGTCATATTTAGTGCAGTGTAGTGACTTGAAGTCAGGGGCATCAGATTAGTGGCAAAGTTTAAAATATTGATCTTATAAACTTAGAAAGTTGATAGAATATTATGTTTTGCAGTAGTATGCATTTTCTGAAGGAGAAGAAGTCTGAAACTCAAATGTCTGTGTTGTAGTGACTTGAAGTTGGTTGGCAGGATAATATTAGGAACACTGCTTAAAATATTATGGGGATAAACAAAAGTTTCTAGAATAATGTTTTTCAGTCACATGACAGTTGAATGCTTTACTCTGAATGCAATAACACTTTCTCTTTAGATTTGACCTTGGTTGTTATGTTTTTGTCCTTCATGTTGTCAGGGTACCACCACCACTACTGCAAAACATTTACAAAGTACAATGTTTAGCAGTACCATCTGTCAGTATTGGTACAATATGTCGATCTTCTGCAGCTGAGCACATAATCCCAATGAAAGGGGCAAGTAGCAAATCTGGATAGAATGTGTTTTACTCTTTTCTAACATTTTGGCAATCAATTAAAATGTCATTACAACTCTTAGCCCTGATTCTGATAGTCTTAGTCTACAAAGGACTGTAGATACATTAAGCCATTTTCTGCATCAGATTTGGAATTAACCTACAACTGTATCAATTTTAACTTCCGCTGTCTTCTTGGTCTGGGAATAGACACACAAGGTGATGATTAAAACCACATTGGGGAATTAGCAGCTCTGTATTAAGTAATGACTTCACTGATTATTATTATTATTATGGCTTTATTAATGTCATATTTTTTCAGCACATAATGATTGCTTCTTGTTCCCAATGCTAGAAACAAAAAGAGGCTTGGGCAGAATTCATTTTTTATAAGAACAGGAATGATAATTAATTATAAAGGTGAACAAGGGTAGGGATGTCAAGAATCCCAGTGTTTGCCTCAAATCTGCTTTCTGGTAGAGGGACATAGTTCTAGACTGTTTTATTATTGCACATAATGGTCTATCCCCAGAATACCAAACATTTCTGGACTAATGGATGAGACAAAAAATGGCAAGGTGGGTATTCATGGTAATCAGTAAGTAGCCAGTTTGAAATAAAAGATGCATTTGTGTGGAACTAAAACATTAGTAAATATTGATTCAAAATATTTCCAATGTAACTGACAACATTTAAGTAAAGAGAGCAATAGGGGAAATAAAAACTGGTTAAGTAACCCAATGGTCTGAAGCAAAATCTAACTTTGCTGCATTTATTTTAATCCAAAAAAAATAAATATAGCTTATACAAATTGCTTGTGTTTTTATTTTCTTCAGAAATGTTACATTTTGTAATAAGGAGCAAATCTTTTTTTTTAGCAAAAACATTGCTCTGTCACAGGTACCATGATGCATTTAACATCCACCTGTAGTGCTTCAGACTATAAATGGAAACTTCACTTAACATCTTTATTTTTTTCCTCTCCACAGCTAACCTTCAGCTGCCACTAGCTCTTCTCCTCACTCACTGGATCTAACTGACCAACCTTAGCCTCTCCCAGGTTCAATATGACACATGTTCAGGGTGGGTGAGGAGATTAAGGATGCTGATTCACTATCATACTGCTTCTGAGGAGTGTACCCTGACTCCTCAGGCCTGCAGAATACTTTTCAAGCTCAGCAGTCGTCATGCATGTGCAACCACCTAAGTGGCACACATTATGCAACACGGAGATCACTAAGCACATAATTATTGCAGGGATTCTAAGCTGCCTCCTACACCTATGATAGGAGAGCTAATGTCAGCAATTCACTCCTGTACTCTTCCTGCAGCCCCTCCAGCACCCATACTGCTAGTGGAACATGTCATCTGGGGTGCAGTAAGAACTTCTGGTCAGATTCAGAAAGGGACTCTGTCAGTGGTAAGCTATCACATTGGCTGCCTTTTCTGATTCAGAGACAATCCCACCACAATGGTCCTCTACAGTCTTTAGGATCACTGTGTTCTTGTTTTAATTGATATAGTTATAAAATCTTTTAATCTTGAAAGTATTTTGATAAGAAAAGAATTTAAATGTGGAAATCAGAGTTAATGTTTTCTGACATTTTGCACTAAATTGTGATAAATCAAGAGATGAATAATTTCTTCTGTGATTAGTTAAAATGTAACATGACCATACAATCTTTATGGTATACTTTATAAAAAAATAACCTTATTGTTAATCCTTTTGTTCACTAATGATGCAGACCATACTTAAGATGTATGGACAATATATTGGCTCACTTGTTAAGACTTCTGCCTTAGAGCTTCTTGACTGGGGTTCATATCTCATTTACATTTATTGCCCATGTGGACTTTTCACATTCTGCCTATTTCTTTCTTTTATCCAGCTAGTTCATTTGCTGCAAAATAAAACAATTTGTCTGTTTAGCTAAAGGAAACCATCGCAACCAACTTACTTGTTAAAACATAAATAGTGAAAATATAAATTAATAGTACAGATGGCAATAAACCAGTCGCTAAAACCATTTTCTCAGAAATTATAATAGGTTTATTTATACTGGGTAGCAGAAAATTTGTTTTGTTGTAATAAATAGAGTAAATGAATAATAATTCTTTCAATAAAGATGTTTGGGGGAAAAAACTATTTTAAGGAAGAGGGTCCATCCTTGCAGAATGTCTTCACAGAGGGTACTAAAGAAACTAGGTACTTATAGTCATTGAATAGATTTTAACAGTTATAAGTTCCATTTGGTAGCTCTTTTCCCTTTCAGATTCTGACACATCTTCCAAACGTCATAGTACAGAGACAGTTTCCATTCTGATTTTCCCCTTCAGACCTAACATCCCTGGAGACTCATTGGCACATTACTTTCTTGACTCATATATATATATATATATATATATATATATATATATATATATATATATGTATATATATATATATATATATATATATATGTATATGGGTCTACTTTCATTAATTGAAGTTACACTTACCTGAACCACTAAAACGTGGGATGACTTCACTGAGTACTTACTGTATCGAAGAACCAGATCACCACTATTTTTCTAAGGGAAGTGAACACTTGGCCACCAGGAAAAAAAAAAAAAAGCAGATGCAAATGAAACCCATTAAACTAGAGGGGCTTTGCTGCGCACACTCCCCATGTGGAAAGCTGCATCCCCCCAACATCCCCCTAACTAAATATACCAACTCTAGGATCACACTACAATGGGGAAAAGGGCAGAGTTCACCCTGGTAGCCAAATAGTTTGTTTCCCTTAGAAAAATATCAGTAATTCATTGCTTCAATAAAGTAAGGGTTTGGTAAAGTTATCTTGTGTTTTAGTGGTTCAGGTAACTGTAACTTCAATTAATGAAATATATATATATATATATACATGGATTCACTTTAGAAGCTCGAAATACTGAAATATCAAAAGTCAGCATTTCGAGCCCATAAAGTGGAATCCTAAAAACAACAAAACCTCAGAAGTGCGAAATTCAAAATCTCGCACACCGGAGATTTTGAATTAGCGCTTCTGGTGTTTCTCTGTGGTTGTGGATTCAAGTAAGTGTTTATTTGTTAAGGGTTGTGCGTAGGGGCTGTGGTGTGTGTTAGTGTGTTTTGTTGCTGTGATATGTGTGTGTGTGTGTGTGTGTGTGTGTGTGTGTGTGTGTGTGTGTGTGTGTGTGTGTGTGTGTGTGTGTGTGTGTGTGTGTGTGTGTGTGGAGATTTTGAATTTCGTGCCTCTGAGTTTTCATGGTTTTTAGGTTTCGACTTTATAGCCTCAAAATACTGAATTTCGATTATAAAGTGAATCGATATATATATATATATATATATATATATATATATATATATATATATATATATATATACACAAACACTCACACACACACACACACACACACACACACACACACGTATATATGAGTGAGATGCTACATCAAACACTCAAATATCCAAACTTTAAAAGTTCAAGGAAAACTCTTTAATCTTTACTTCATTGAAAAAAATAAACAAACAAATAAAAACATAAAAGACAGTGCTTTTTTGCAGGGGGCAAGTCCTCCTGCACCTCTATACATCCTTCTAATTATATATACCAACTCTGAGATCACTCTACAGTAGGAAAAATGCAAATTCCCCGATCCCCGCTGTTTGTGATCTTGCTCAGAAAACAAACCAGCAATGTTCAGTCAGTTGATTTTCGATCAGCTTTGCCAGTCTTTTTCTGTATGAGGATTATACAAATCAAATATATATATATATATATATATATATATATATATATATATATATATATATATATATATATATATATATATATATAGATAGATAGATAGATAGATATTTCAGTCCACCATTATCCTTGTTGCCTGGATCATGACTGAAGAGAGTCTGAGAAAAATGTTCTCTTTCTTTATTAACAAAGAAAATAATATATAGTAGATGCAGAATACATTGTTAAATATAAATGAAGGTTAAGAAAAACATACATATCATTAACATTTCTTTCATTTTTAACAAAATAAGTAATTGTTCTGTATACTTTGATTGTTGCAAAGCATGTATTTTATCCTTATTATAATTCACTGATAAAAGATGAGCAGTTAATTATCTAATATGCTGCCCAGAACCCGAATAGTAATAACCCAGTCAGTAAGACATCCTGCAATACTTAACTTATTCCAGCTATACTTTTCCTAGGTAATAATGGCAAAAGGGAAGTGTTGTTGTTTTTTTTTTAATTCAGATTTATTACTGAAAAATCAGAAATGATGCTAAATTTGCTTTCCAAACCTTTCATTTAGGAATCTCTATATGTATACCTGCTACACAAAACTGTATATATGCACCCAAATACCTACACATTTGAAGAGTGGCCACAAAATTAAACTGAATAACAGAAGAAAAGGATCAGTGTGAATCAACAACAAAATCCCAATTGAATATGTAAATTATGTGTACTGACCCTTTATATATATTCTCTCTCTCTTATATATGGAAGTGCCCTCTAGATCAAATAAATATCTGTAAGTGTGATATATGCTGCCATGATATGACACTAATGGTCATTCTGTACTCTGATCTTTGCAACTCAAGTGCAATGCCTAAACAGTAAATTATTTATTTATTTACTGTTTTTGAAATATAGCCTACAAGTTGTAGATGTTCAGAGTTTTAAAGTATTTGATAATCCTGATAAGAAATCAGTGGAACTGTAATTTTCTGTATTAGCTCAAGGGCTAGATTTATTTAATGTCATTGGGATGGCAGATCTCCCTGTACTGAGAAATGTTTGTCTCACAAAGAAAAACTGACAGCATTGTTTATTGACCAGCTTTAAAAGTTTAAAGCAATTTGTGTAATTCTAAAACCCACTGAGGCCAATGTTACATTCTGGATTAGTTAGCTTAACCAAATCATGCACACATTTATTTATAGGAAAAATCAGCAATCAAAAACGTATTAATCACATTACTAATGATATCATATTTTCATGAATTATATTTGAATTATGAATAGTTGTAATGTATTCAGTGAAATAATCGCCCAAATCTATATCAAAAATAATTTACAGATGTCTAGACTGAAATAAGCAAAATAATTAAAGCAGATTTTGAAATCAAGCCCTTATAAGTTGTTCAAAGATCAGTAGAATTGTTACAAATAATCACAAATCTCAGTCCAGCAGTCATTTTACCAACCTTTTATCACCATTCATTTTGTAACATTTATAAGCCAATCAGAACACTGCATGGATGTTTTTGTTAATTAAGCAAATCTTTATTCCTAACAATGTTCCGGTTTCATATGAAAACATGAAAATTACTTATTTTAACCAAAGCGGTTCTTTGGAAAAAATGTATTCAAAGCATACAACACATAATGGCAAAAATAGATTCTTTTCAATTGCTGTTTGAGAATATCTCTGAAAGTAACCTTGTTTTATCAAAATATTATAGATGTGCTGTATAATCATGCTGCTTTAAATTGTAGCTCACCTTACTCTGAAAGGGTGAGTTTTGCTTCCCTGATTTAATACGATTCATACTCATGAATAAAATGCACATCTTGATAAAATATGGTTTGCCTATTTGCTGCTTAGATGAGCAATTTGGACAGCTGCACAGCTGAATGCCTGATCAACCAGTGTAAGAAAATAGGTACCTACAATGCAATTCAAACTTACACCTCTCCACTCATAGATACAATCAGGCAGAAAGACAGACAGTCATGTACAGGCCCTCTCTCTCTCTCTCTCTCACGAACGCACGTGCACAGACACACACACACACACACACACACACACACACACACACACACACACACACACACACACACACACGCGCGCACAGACAATGGCACACAGACAAATACATGTACACATGCAGGCATATACACTTCTAGCACAGCACAATCTGTAGCCATAATACCATCAGCATCAGGCATCTGGCACATGAAGACACATACAAGCATAGTGTCAGAATAAGCACTCAGAAACTTACAGCCACGCTAACTATTCATATACCATCTCAGTGTACACCCCCACCAAACATAGACAACACACACACGCGCATGCACACACACACACACACACACACACACACACACACACACACACACACACACACACACACACACACAC
Source organism: Protopterus annectens (assembly GCF_019279795.1). Classification (NCBI taxonomy): domain Eukaryota; kingdom Metazoa; phylum Chordata; order Ceratodontiformes; family Protopteridae; genus Protopterus; species Protopterus annectens. The sequence goes on along the minus strand of NC_056732.1, from coordinate 1,248,992,441 downwards.
ACATGATTTGGGAACCTTTGCAGAGTATGTACACCTACTATGCAAATCTAAGGCTACATATTTCAAAGAGACCCTTTTTAGACTTCTAAAACATTGCTTGTCTGATTTTGCATAAGGATTGGAAGGCAGGTTTTCCAGAAAGATTGAATGATGTCCCCTTATAGGTCTAGATCTGATAAACTTTGGGTAATTAGGTGGATTGCACAAAGTCCCGTGCAAGATTTGTGGCAAGCCAAGTTATGTGCCCCGGTCTACACAAAATACCTCACTGCAATGCAAAAACAACAAATAACCTGTGACATTAGCACCACCACAATCAGTCATGGCAAAATTGTATTCAAAGAGAAATAGTCCAGAAAGTAGTATACGTGTATTATCATAGTATGTCTATAGAAGATATACAAGTTCAATGGAATGTGTCAGTAATATGTAAAAGTTACTGGTGAAGACAAATGTACATCAGCAAAAATCCTGACAAATGACAAACATCCACAAACAATTACAGATATCATCATAGATGAACATATATGAACACACCCAGCATTATTTCCAGAAACCATCATAATCTGCAAAATTTCCAATAACAAATTAATTAACTGAGGCAAAGGGCAATTGTGGGCACATTGCCATCACTAACAATAGCTAACAACTGGTGCAGGACATGTGTGGGGAACAAAAGTAATGCATACGTGAAAGATAATAGGGTGATAGGAAAGCAGACATGGGGTGAAGGTGAAGGAGTAAGAAGGTCAGAGGGAGAGGCAGAGGGACATGGGCAACGTTTTGACAAACAGGCTAGGTATGCATACCAGCCATGGTGTACCTCAAAAATATATCCTGTATCCTCATAATCCGTCTCTACGCATTCCTCATTAGACCAATCATCAGATATAATACCCCGTTTGGCATGTACCTGACCAGACACTTACAACAGTTGTAGAAGCCACAAAAGTGTCTCACAAAAAGGATCCTAGGCCTTAAACACATGTTCTGCATGGACAGACTTGAGAAATTTCAGCTGTTCTCAGTCTCAGGTGTTCTCTGCTTGACTTACAAAGCCCTGTCCAACCCAGCCCTACTTGAAATGCTACACCTAAAGAAATCACAATCCCCCTGCACCACATGCTCCGGAGATCACAACCTCATTACCACAATTAACAGAACATGCTGGAGAGACAGGTTCATCTCCAAAAGACTGCCCATACTCTAGAATAAGCTTCCCATTCATGTCAAGCAGAGCACCTCGCTGGCCCTCTTCAACAGAAAACTTGACGAGTGGATTGGTGACAGAAACTTTACCCCAGGAATCACTCCAGTTGCCCTACTGGATAGGAGCACTGTGAACTAACATTGAGTGGCATTCTGTCTGGGAAATTTTTTTGGGCTTGGCTTGTAAAGGTTCCAGGGCCATTAGCCTGGTACGCACTTATGAATGTATGAACTTATATATGTATTGATTCAAAAAGTAGTGCTGAAATGTTGCAATCTGTGTGACAATCATACCAAAAGGAACATGACCAAATGTAGGCATGTGTCAAAGAACACAAAATGGTGAATTCAGTATACTATGGACATCGAAACCAGCATAAACTAGGCTGTCAGTAGGGCAAGTGCTAAGCAACAGTGCTGACATCCAGTCAAGGAAATGCATAAGCAGAGTAGTAGAAAGCAGATCTGAACCTCTAAAACTGCATGTGATACACAAAAACTAAGCACCATTCGAAACCACATTACTGCAGCAGAACAGGAATATGGCTGTGTAATAAACCAATAAGTATACACACTGCCAACACAGGAGAAGTGGGATCCATATGTCAAAGAACACATTCTATGCCAGAGACAGCACAGATGGTGTTTAGGTATACAATGTAGATGTGTAACATGTGACAAGGTCACATAAGCCATACATGAAGATGGCTCACCACACATACCCAAACCAATGACATGAACTATGAAGACAGAGATACATATAATGTACGAAATAACATATGACTAAAAATGTAAGAAATGCATACCTGTGCATATACAAGAAGCATACACATGCCTGGGCAATGCAGAACACACACATAAAACATAAACATGAACAGAATCTACTCAGTAGCCACTACCTTGTGTGTATGTGCCTTGCATGTGCTTTTGATATCCATTATTGTGGCACAATGTCATATTATCCTAGTACCCCTACATTACAATGACAATATGCTACAGGAAGATGTACATAGGCACATGCCATATGTATGTGAAATATATAGGCCAAAGATATAAGGGAAAGGGAGATGGATAATACAGGTCCACATTATTCAGGAAATGCTAGTATGAAAAAAGACGGCACAGAATAAAGCAGAATAGCCAAAGCTAAGGGGGTAAGTTGCACATGTAAGTGTCCACAATACAAGATAAGCTGCAAGTCCTTGCAAAGTACATTGAAAAAATGACCAATGCCCGACCAAAGTGCAGTGTGTATTGCGGATGGCTATAAACATGTCTGTGTGCAAACAATACAAACAACACAGTAATGTGCAACAAGTAAACATTAAATGGCATAGTTAGATTACAAAAGTAGGTTCAAATCACATACCCATATATATATATATATATAGTTCCACTTCATATCATCGAATTATCATTTAATCGAATTTCAAATCATCGAGACTAAATCATCGAAAACTCATTTAGTCGAATCTCAAATCACTGAAAACTATTAAGCAACTAGAAATAACATACCAGACACTGTTTATTACGTTTATGCAGGGGGGAAAGCCCCCTGCACCCCCCATGTGGGGGGCTCTGCCCCCTACACCCCCATAATTAAATATACCAACTCCAAGGTCACAGTACAGTGGGGTTAGGAAATTACCTTTTTCCCCCACTGTAGTGCGACGTTGGAGTTGGTATATTTATTTACGGGGGTGTGGGGGGTGTAGGGGGGCTTGCCCCCCTGCATAAATGTAGTAAAAACTTTGTGGAATGTTATTTCTAGTTGCTTTATAGTTTTCAATGATTTGAGATTCGATGATATGAGTTTTCGACGAAATGAGTTTTTGACGATTTGGTCTCGATGATTTGAAATTCGATGAAATGATAATTTGATAATATGAAGTGGAACCATGTATATATATATATATATATATATATATATATAGAGAGAGAGAGAGAGAGAGAGAAAGATATATATATATATATATATATATATATATATATATAGAGAGAGAGAGAGAGAGAGAGAGAGATATGTATACACTGCCATTTTAACATAAAATGCTGGGTGGCACACTCATTGGAGTTGGAGTTAGTATAATAGGTAAGGTGCTTAACTTCCCAGACACAATGTACTTTCCTGTTGATACACTATCTCACCTGGGCACTGTCATCTGACTTATGGAACTGGGTATAACCCTCTTTATAACACACTGAGTAGCTAGTTAGCTCACTGATAGGACCAAGAAGGTTAGAACTGGTGAGATCACCTCCACAAAGAGACCAATCAACAGTGGATTCCCCCAGGATCTTTTAGGCCCACTTCTCTTTTGCATCTGTTTCTCTGATGTCAAAGCCAATGTCAAAGGCCTCTGGCTAATAAAGGTCACAGATGATTGCAGATTGGGAGCAGTCATTGAACCCCCCTTCCCCCACACAAGATAAGAACACCCTACAGGAAATTCTAATACAGAAAGAAGCTTGGTGCCAACACCATGGCTTAAAATGCAATACCAAGAAATGCATTGTAGTACCTTTTGGGAAGTATGTCACCTTGGGTAACTACGTCATCACTAAAACAACTCTAAAAGTTAATTCTCTGGTCAGAGATCTGGGAACTCATGTACATAGTAACTTAACCTTTTTCTAACATATGCCCAAGCTAGTAAGAAAATGCTGCTATGTTGCTCAGCTTATAAGCAATGACATGGCATCTAGGTCTAGGGAGGTCATCATACCATGTACTCTGCCCTCATCAGACCCATCATAGAATATAATGGCCCTTTGATACCAAAGGAATAGACACATACAGCAAATGGAATGCCCACAATTGTTCCTTACAAAAAGAATATAAGGAGTAAATACAATGTCCTACACTAATCTACTCAAAGCCTTGTCTCTTTACTCATATCATACAGACTTCTGAGAGGTGATCTTTGTCTGGCATACAAAGCATCTGTGGACCTTGTTTTGATGAACCTTCTGCACATCCACAAAACAAACAGCATCAGAACTACTAGTTTTAAAGACCTAAATTTTGCTTGTGGCATAAACAGGGCATGTTGGAGAGACAGATATGTTTCTCAAATACTTCCTACTGTTTGGAACAGGCTCACTATACTTGTGAAGCAGAGTTCTTCCCTTTCCATATTTAAGTGCAACTTGGACCACTGGATAGGTAATCAGAACTTCACCCCTGATCTGGTGCCAATATCTGTCATGGACAGAGGCAGTTAGTAAATCACCCCCTATGTAAATCAAACTTATAGGTCACGTTTGGGTTGCACAGCTAAGCTTATAAGAACCCTAGTGGTCATTAACTTAGTATAAACTATGAATCTATGAAGAAAATAATATGAATACAATGTGTAAATGTGTACAACAGACCACAGGATGATCATAAGTATGCAACTATGGCACACTATCTAGCAATGAAATACACATACATACTATAGATGTACAAAGGGTGACTAATGTGTTTGTGATGTTAGAGACATTCAGTCAAACTGCCATAAAAAGGAAGGCTGACATATTATTCATAATGAACACTGGACAGATATGTTGACATGTTTTTCATACAGGCAAAGTGTACACATGTTGGAATACAGGCTATATACATACTACAGTGGTGAGTACCAGAGTAAGTAGGCTGCATGGTATGGGTTGCAACCACTAGTGTCATTCATACGATAACAACATAGAATTCCCAAAGGCAATTGGGAATGCCAATCCATGTCAGTAATGCCAGCAATGTGACATTTGGATATTTACCTAACAGATGCATGCATTATGTTGGTAAAATAAAGCAATGTACTACACGGCACACAACTAATCATTAACCAACACACACAAGACCATAATGCCAGTGGGACCTCCTGACCCAGCAAGGACACTTTTGGAGCATATGCATACATATGCCATATATGTTAACAGCCATATCAAGCCTAAGATATGACTAAGTTTGTGCCAACTATGCATATATAGCAATCATTTAAAAGTAGTCTGAGGAGAATGACACAACACTGTTTTGTGTGCAGTGTTATGAAATGTAAAGTAGGTAATACAGCACAGTCGCTAATGATGAAAAATGATCATGTATGTATGTGAACACTGCCAGCATGACAAGTGTGTCATACTAGCAGAATGCCACCTGTGGCAGACGTAACTGTCACAGAAAAGGGTAGACTACATCTGCAGTAACACTGTTGTGCTGCACTTCATGCAGAAGAGGCAAGTCACATACAGAGTACAGGAGTAAATGACTTGACATCCGTAACACTGTCAGGAGGTATGTTAGAATCTGATGAGAACCTGAAAATGTGATGAGAATGTCAGTGTCATTGTAACAACTTTCATAAGTCAGCAACAATCTATAGGCCCATACAAATGAATTGTGAAGTGTGCATCACGAGGTACATCCTACAAGCATGGCCATAGTATGGTATTCTTGCACAAATGTGTGCCTAGCAATGAAATAAACCAAACAGGAGCATACCATGGTAGCAGCCTTACATATGTGGACTACATAGTCCTGAGGTCCCACCCTGATGCAGCTGAACCTCGCGAATGATCTCACATGTGATCATTCAGAAGGATCCTGACATAGCCTGTGCCATCTCCTGGAAAGAATTCCTCATCATCTGGGTCTGGAACACATCAGTGACTACATCACATATCTAGCCCCTGAATTGATCTGGGTGTCATGCTGGAGGACATCATCAATGTTAGTCTGCTGGTATGATGGCTTGTGCTGGTCCTGCTTTGTCTTCCTCATCATCCTGATGTCCAGCCTTGTCCATGGATTCCATCTCAGCAGGAAGTGATCATGCACATCATTGTCTTCATTGATGGATTGGTGGCCTGGCATGGTTGTCACACTCTGTAACATGAAAATAATTGTACCATATGAGTGACAATTTAGTCTGTCAACAAAAAATTTAAACCCAAACACCCCTGTGAACAACACAAACAATGCTTTTGCAGAAGGGCAAGTCCCCATATACCCCCACAGCTCTTGATAATTATATATACCAACTCTGAGTTCACACTTCAGTGGGAAAAATTGTCAATTCCATAATCCCTAGTGTACTGCAATCTCAGTCAGAATGGTTTGACAGTCTGAATTGTCAACAGGATGGATTTCAACAATTCAGCCATTCAATACTTTAAAACAGACCCACAAGAATAGATATCAACATCACATTTTGAAAGTGATGCATATAGGGGGGTAGCTGACTATTGGTGGGCATCGGACATGTGTTACAGATATTCCAATTTGTGAATACCTATTGGACATTTGAGCTAAGCATTGTACACATATGCTAATCTATTGGTTAATGCACTGAGAATCAAGAACTTATACTGACATTATGTAATGGGATTCTGAAACATTGCATGCTAATATACCTCACTAATTATGTTATGCATAACAAAAATGGTACTTAAAAGGTGTGTACACTTAGCAAACCTCACTGTGAGGTTTAGCTGCCTGAATGCTATCTCCTCAAAGGTGAGCTGTCGCCTGCTTGCATTGCTGCTGTAGAAGACTCTGCTCTTTAGCACTCTCCTCTGTTCATAGTGTTCTGCGTGAAACTCTAAAACATATTTCTTACATATTTTATGTGAAGTTCTCTGCATTACAGTATGCTAGTGATATAAAGGATGAGGATATACATGCATATGGAAACCTGTCCATCACTATCATGGAGGTCTCTCCATATGCAGCTGTATAGCCCTGAGCAAGCCAGCCACACTGAACTTCAGATATGGATGGAATCCAGTCATATCTGTATTACAATGCAGATTAACTTTTTACATCTGAAATAGGTTTTCAGATAATGATGATTTATCAGGTTTTCTGCAAGTTGTATGTTCAGGGGCTAAGGTATGGATATTCTCTGATGCTTACTCATTTAGTAGTAGCTCTGACTACATTCAATCTGACTAGGGCAACATCAGGATGGCTTAACATTTATGTTGTTTGTTGCTCTCACATGTAACCAAGACTGTATAACTGTTCATTTTCATGAAATGACCTTTTTCTGCCATATTTTTTAACATTTTCATTAGCTATGTTTTTTACCATATCGTGAAGGTCACATTTGTGCTTCTGTCTGTCATAGACTGCAATATCATCTGTTATGCATACAACATGCTTGAAGTAGAATTGATAGGTGTAGTTGAATGTGCATGTTACTGTGGCAACACCATTTTTGTATTACTAAAGTTGTGATGCATTAGTTATGTGTGTGACCATTATTTGTTAAATTTTCTACTGACATCTGTTTGAATCCCACTTCTGCCTATATGATATATCCAAGCATGTGGAATGGATTCATAGCTGTGCACATGCATACTGATGATGTTAGGAAATATGACCTATTCAGACATATTGTTTATGCTTATCTGTATATGACGGTAATACAGATGACACAGATTGTTTTGCATAGAAATGCACTGTTAATGGGAGGTGAGATGTTCATTTTACATATGTATTGAACATTGACATGTCAATATGTGAACCTCTATATAAAATCTGAAATGTGCATACCACCCTGTCTTTCAGATGCCCAACCAAAATAGGAGGGACAATTTTCCTCCAGGTGAGAATGAGACAATTAAACCAGCATGTCCAGAACCTGCTAGAATGGACGGGTGATACTGAGTGGGGACAGAAGGTGTGAAGGTATCACAATAACATCATCAATGCTGTGGGTGGATACAATAGATTTAAGGAGGCCTGCTGGCATCATTGCACTGACATGATCCTCCGTGTAGACAACAATACTCTGACGCTATGAGAAGGAGAGGAATACCATTGGAGGTGGGCTACCATTGCTTCTTCTGGATGAGATAACAATGTTCCTGGCCTCCCACCATAACACCTGTCAGAATCATCAGATACCCAGGGATGGTATTGAGGCAGGTGTTCCAGAATATACTTGTATGTGCAACATTCACAAACACTGAAGCATACTTCAATTTTCATTAAAGGAATTTTGTTAACAATTCTTACCTTATTTTTATGTTGTGTTACAGCAGAGGTACCACGCTATGTTTATGACAACACTTGATTCAGACACACAAGATAAGTGTCACAGAATGTTATCTTACCTACACAGTGTGTTCTTAGCACTGTCAGCAACATGTATAATGTTGTGTGTTTCAAATGCATAGCCCCATTGACTTCAGTACACTGGCTCCATTTGTCAGGTATCTCCATAGTGCCAGCTGTTATGACTGAAAAGTATAATCACATGTTGTGTGCCATTCTAACCTACAGACACATCTTTACGCAACATGGTGTATGCATGATCAAGCACAGACAGAACTGATATGTTTTTTTTCATATTGTTGCTGTAGTGCAACACTGTTTAGCAAATGCACTAAATTGCGAACGCTATATAATTGACCTACTAACACCAAAACAGCAAAATGTTGAACAAACAGAGCAGCGATTTATTTCCCAGGGAAAAAAATCACTGATCCATTAAAAAAGAAAACACAAAATAAAGTGGGGGGGGGGCTTTGCCCCCCACACCCTCGTACTTAAATATACCAACTCCAAGATCGCACCACGGTGGAGGAAATGGCAATGTCCCAAAAACAACCCAGTGACTATTTTTCCTCTAGGAAAAAAAAATTGCTGTTCTGTGCTTTCGGGATTTTGCCATTTCGGGTAAGTAGGTTCGATTAAGCAGCATTCACAATTTAGTGCATTCACTGAGTTAATAGGGACCCGTTTAGCAAACCTGTGATATTTCATATTGATGTCAGCTTGTTTCCTACACAGGTACATCATCAGGACATCCACTGCCTTTGCAAGTAAGTGTCTCCATAGTCGGGTAGTGTGATCCATAGCTGTTGATTGCATCTGCCTCCTGTTATTAATGGGGACTATATTCACATTTTGTTTGTATGCCCTTTTAAACTATAGGTTCTGCTGTACACCAAATGATACATTCCTCAACCAGGGAGGATATACCTGGCAAGGCAGTCTGCATGGTCACCACATTTCAGTACTATTAATTGCATCTGTGATCTTCATGACTAATGTGATATTTTTCACCTGCACAGGACATCTGTAATCTACATAACCTCATTTCCTATCTGGTATGTGTATATCTTACTTGCTTTGTGTTATTCATCATATTTAATGCTACATGATGCCTTGTATGTCCTTACTACTGAGTAGTTTATGTTTCTGTTTTTACATGACAGTGGCATTTCAACCCTCACTTCCAGTGGTGGAGTCAGAGTAGGACATGCCAGGTAGGTTTTAGTGGTTGTATTCATATTTTCCATTATATTTGCTTGATATGTGAATTACATAATTATTTATTTTATTTTATTTATTTAACATTTGTTTACTGGGAAAGTCTGACTTGGAACAAAGCCAATTTTCAGTGAAGGCCCAGGGAGAAACACTGTAGGTGCATATCTTTGTAACATATGAGGAAACCGAAGCACCCAGAGGAAACTCACACAAAGGCAGGGAGGACATGCAGACTCCACACAGAAGGCACCCCAGCCGAGAATCAAACTGGAGAACCTCTTGCTGTGAGGTGACAATGCAACCACTGCACCACTGAGCCATCAATAACCACTGCGCCGTCCACCACATGTCTCTGCTTTATAGGGCCCCTGTACCACCCACCCACAGCCATGGCACCCTGGTACGTCCATGTCATCATAAGCATTGTAGTTATATACTTGTCCGAAATGTTGGTCCTATGTTGTCTCTTTTGACTTCTGTGATTGTATATAGCTTGTGTCATCCATCTCTTTTTGCAGCATGTCCACTACTGCCTCCTACAGTAGACCATCCACTAATCCTGAGGTGGGATATGAACTGCCTCATTCCGATAATACAGCCAGTGGCACATGGCCAATTGTACTGAGTTCATTGTCCAGCCTAGAAGGGGATGGACATTTGGTCCATCGTGTAAAGTCTGAGAGGAAGGATAGTGTGACTGGCCATTCTGATCATGTGGGGATATCAGATGAAAGACATGGTAATGACCATGACCTGCTATCCCATGTAGAGTCTGGTGCTGGTGGTGACTCTTCTCCATGATTCATATATATTGTTTTTCAGAATGCATGTGGAAGTGCAGCTAATGTGCACAGATGAATGTTAGAGGGTGACCACTTACTGTTACAGGCACATTAACATTCACAGTGATGTCATGCCTCTGTCCTGTATGCACTTGCCTGTGAGACTGGTCATGTAGCACACCAGCTGTGTGTGTGTTACATAAAGGTTAGGCGTGCAGACACGCAGAGGCCATGAAAGCATTTGCTACACAGTATGACATTGTAGCATTTGTTGCATACTGTGTTGAAAACCTTGCTGCAGCAGTGCTAGAGCAGTGCCATAGTACAAATTGAATGTTACATGCCTTAACTATGCATAGCAGATTACCTATAGTGGGGAGAGGCAGACCCCCTCTCATTTGGCCAACGCATGACCCTCCAACATCATTGTCTGTGCCTCAATATGCTTGCACATCTGCTGTTCATCAATCCACTCAGAACCCAGCAGTCATGCCCAGACAGACACATCACAATACTACTCCTATAGAGGGTGTGTTCCAAAATGCTAGTGTCACCAAATCCAGCTCTTTGGCACAGCACCATGGGCCGAGTGTTGTCAGATGCGAAAGGAACAGCCAGGATCCCAATGTGAGTCACCAGCATGGGTACTCTAGATTGCATTAGAGTGGCACTGACAATTGAATTGCTGTATGTCCTGTTTTGTCATCTTGTCCCTGTGGCAATGATGACCACTGTGCTGAGCACTGTCTAATCCATCTGTGGGTGATTTCTCAAATGTCCGAAGTTGCAGGCTTTGTCTGATCATGTATCGGACCTAAGTGGCTACCTTCAAGTTGTGTTATGTTGTACATATCTGTCATTAGTATTAGTTATTTCACATATTGATGACAGCAATATTCTGTGCAACAATCTCCATGCTTCCATGTTTGCTTTTCATGATTAACAAGATGTTATCTTAGTCAGCCAACACTGATTAACACGTTACACATTTCCTTACTGTCTGACATTCCTGCATGGAGAAGTATGGCTCGGTATGCATACCTGTGTTACTTATGGAATTTTACTTTGGTACTGTATGTGCCTCACCCTCAACACTACATACCCTTAAGTGAATATGGTTCCCTTTGTTATCCTATTACTGACATACTTGTCATGTGTGCCTTCCCATATCTACCTTCTCACACTCTAATATATACCTATGTTACTGTATGCCAAAGAATGCTGCATGTTCCATGACTGATGTGTTTTGACTGTCACTGATGCTCTGCATGATTGAATGTATTATTATACCTAACTGATTTATGTTGCAGCAATTACATGTGCATCATGGTTTTACCTTAGGTGTAACATTTCATGTCAGGCATGTGATGTGAAATTTGTTTGTGGTGTGTTTTAGTTTGGCTGGTCATTGTCATGTCTGTCATTAGTAATGCTACTGTAGTCTGTATAGTGTGTTGTATGACACTATTGCACATCACTATATTATGTGTGACTTATCATTGTTAGTGTATGACCCCTGCATTTTGGTAATGTTTGTGTTGATACATTCCCATACAGTGCACGGGCCTAGATTTATTGTGGTATTGGCTGTTGTACAGCTAACTTCACATGCTAGTTATCTGTATGATGCTATCCTACCTGTACAGCAACAACTTCTGTTATGCACACATCATGCATGCCACATATATGACAGTGTAGTCGACTTTGGTGATGTACTTTGCATAAGTATTGATGTGGTAATGTTTCCTCTGTAGACATCTGGATGTGTTTCTTGGTATGTTATGTGTATAAGCTATTATACGTGACTCATACACTTATTTTATGTATGATGTTCAATGTAGTCAACTAATGTTTTTTTTCCATTAGTCATGCTGTATGCTGCTGTTGTGAAGCAACACATTGTGAGCATTGCTGTTTAGTCTATGTGGTTCTATACATGTAGCTTGTCATGATGCCTGAGTGTGGACACATGGTGGTATTCTCCATTGATATTGCCTATTTCTTCTAACCCTGTGTCCTCCTGCTCATTCTGTGACACTTCTGATAGCTCCAAGTCTGGAGGTCTTGGGATAGTTCACCCACACCTACTGCTTGTAGGCTACTATGTTTTGATGCTGTCATGTTGTACAGCATGGCATGCAGGATGATAATTTGTAATGTCTTTTCTTGTGTGTATTGGAGTACACCCCTGGATGTCTCCAGACATCTGGATCTTGCTTTCAGCACACCAAACACATGCTCAATGGTGTTTCATGTTGCAGTGTCTGCTCTGTTGTTAGCATCCTCAGCATGTGTTGAAGGAGCACTGTATAGCATCATAAACCAAGGTTCCAGCGAATAACTGCATTCAGCTGCTTTCTAGGGTGATGAGATGGAATATTTGTCCATCTTGCTTCCTATTGCAATGTCTGGCTACTAGTTCCACTATAGCAATTTATGTGCTTACCTAGTAGGAGCTCTCTGGTATTTCAACATGTTGTAATTTAGCCATCAGAGCACTTTCCACTCCATATTGCTGTATCATCCACATTACCAGAATGTGTTGCCATGATATTGGTAATGAGGCCATCTGCGCAGCACACCATCATACAGCTGAGTGATAGCACCCCTTTCTATTGATGCACCATTTGGCTTTGGGTACTACTCGGGTTTTGACTGGGACATGGGTACAGTCAGTTGCACCAAGAACATGAAGGAAGTTGTCAATAGCATAGAACTGTTGCATGACATTTCTACACTCAGTGGCTGTTGGAAGTGGATATATTCACCCACTTTGGTGCACATTACAGCCAGGAACTGTCAGAATGCAACTGGTGGCTACCTGGGACACTCCTACACATCTCCCATATTCTGCTGAAATGCCCTAGAGGCAAGTATAACCAGACTCAGACATACTTTTGTTTCTACCAGTACTGGGTTACCCCACAGACTGCAAGCATAGATGTGAGGTGTAAATGTTTTCTGTACATAGCCTGCACCAGCTCTCTTCCTAATATGTATCTATCTATTACTTCCTATTCAGATAGCTGGCTTAACTGTTGCCTGGCTCAATGCCTTAATGACTGTCTTCTGGGAAACCTTTGCAGATTGTTCTCTATTATGGCTTACAGTACCCCAACCTGTTGTAGTGCATTAAATTCCAGTTGCATGTTTTTTTAAGTTATGTTTCTGGAATCCACAGGCTTGCTTAGGAAGTCATAGAATAAAGTAGCATTAAGGGTAAGCACAAATGTCCTCTGCTGAGTGCTTTCAGAAAATTGTCGGCAAAGTACTCTGTCATATTTAAATTGCCTTGGGTGCACCAACTGTGTTTTGAAATCTGATGAGACTGTAGTGTCTGCAATTATCGTACACAGATTATTACTTGGTCCTGTTTTAGCTTGCATTATGGAATAACGTCTGCCACTGATGTGTGGACATCTTACTTCATGGTGCTGCACTGTTAGCAACTTTCTTATGGAATCTGGCCCACACTGTCCTGTATATTCTGACATGTATTAACTTTTATGGCTATTTCTAACTAATTAATTGAATCCAGTAGATGGATGTAGTTTTGTCTTTTTTAATAACTGGTATTGGCTTATTTCCAGAAAAAATCAGACACAAAAAGCCAGCTACAATTAATATCACCAGTAATTTTCCACATATTCTATATTGGGATTATTTGTCAAATGACAGTCTGTTAGCCAAGGCATTGTTCAAATTTCCAGCACAGAAAATAAATCTTTAAAAATCAGATGCTTTATGTCATGCAAGAATTTAGCAGCAGGAAGGCTACTGTTTTATCAGTTAAAGGTATGAAAATGTCATTCTTACTTAACAGAAGTGATCCTACACCATCCATCATCTCCTAACATCACTTATGACACTTTAATGTGACATCAAACAGAAATCTAAATTTTGTCGAAAGGATCAAATTGTGTTAGTCAAGCATGGAGTGGATTGATCTTAGGTATTTCTTATAAAAAGTAGTCTAAGATTAGGGAACACTGAACCCTGTATCAACTGCTATAAAATATCTCTTTAATACATCAACTAACGGGACTAAAATTCACCATCATCTCCTACCATACTTTTCAGAGTAATTGTTACAATTTCTTAATAGATTTATGTTTTACTTGTTTCAGAATTCGCGTTGATCAAGCAAATAAAATACTTACAAAAGTTCACCACTGTTTCAGCATTTTGCTAGCAGGATCAAAAAGATCTCCCGACTTAAAGTTTCTTTTTAAGCTAATAGCAAGCTATTCTTCAACTGTGGCATTTGTTCTACCTGCATTGGTTTTGACAAATATATTCTTCAGAGACAAAGCCTTTTTCTACTAATGCTGTTATCTAATAGCAAAAAGTGCCTCTTTTTTGAACTGTGATAAATATGCACTTCAAGGGCGAAGCCTCACTTCCTTCCTCTGGTGTTACCTAGCAAATGGATGAATTATGCAAAGGCCTCTAGCAGTACAAATTGGAGGATTACCACAGATGGAAGTATACAAAGAGCTTCCATTACTCACAGTGAAGGTAGTTTTCTGTCTCAATATCCAGGACATGACTCAGCATTCTCAGGGGAATGGTCTCCAGTGGTAAAGCCTCGACTGTACTTCTGCATTAATTGGTATAAGTAAGAGTTGTATAACAGTCAACAAGCACCTTGCAAGCCTATTCAACAGTACAAGTAGTCAATGATTTTAATTGACATTACCATTTCCAACAATGCAGACCCTCAATGTAAGTTTGCAGTTCTGTTACAGATGAAAATTTTCCCCTCTCTGATCAGTTTTGTCTCATTAGACAGAAACAATCTAATCTTGCTAGCTTTCTTCCAAATACTCGAATAATTTACTTCATAAAATGAAATAATAAATAAATAAATAAATAAATAAATACATAAATGAGTAAACAAATAAAATAGTTTACTTCCATCAGAAACCACAGCTTAACTGATAAGCAGTTACTGTTACTACTTCAACCAATCCATTAATGTTAACTGATGTAACCAGCTCCAATAATGCTGTAGTCAATGAGATAAGGCTGTATTTCTATTACACGTGTCACATTTTTGCCACATATTTATTGGCCTCCATTCTCTAAAGATAATACTGGACAGTGGAAAGCAGAGATAGTAAACAGTACAGAAAGTCAGTCACGTTAGCTGTTTTTTACAAGTCCTCAGAAGAGAAGCCAGAAACATTAAAAGGTTGTAATTTTGGCATTTAACTCATTAGCTGCCATACTTCTCAACATTTTCATTCAAGAATTCTGGACAAAGCCAAAAATAATGGAGGACAAAGACCTAAAGTCAGGGACAGTTTTTATATATTACTCAAACTAACTTAAAATTTAATATAGCAACAGGTTTTGCATCATCATCCATTTTTGAACAAGAGAAAGTATGAAACTCTAACATCTGGCATTACTGATTGACTGTAATAATCATTGATTTAAATAAAAAGAAAACTTTAAGAGGGACAGGACAATTATGAGGCAAAATCAAGGATGTTCTTCAAATTCAGGGACAGTTGGCAGGTATGCTAGCTGCTCATTTATGTGGTGAGTGTTAAAGACATAAGGCCCTATTTATGAAAATTTGGATCTGATAAGCACCATAAAACCTTCTGCTTGTTGGAAGTTGGCAGGAGCTCTGTCAGGAGAGTGGAGGACAGAGGAAGTATCCTGTGGATACTGGTGCAATGGAAATTCAGTAAGGTACATAAAGTTAGAGTCCAAACACAATGCTAAGGAGATGCGGCAATGGAAGTTCAGTAAGGTACACAGATTAGAGTCAAAACACAATGCTAAGGAGGTGCAGCAAATGACCAAGGAGTGCAATATGCTAGACAAAATTAGATTCCAATCACAATTGTCCTGGTCCCCTTCAATAAACAAATCACACCAAATGACATTTGACTACCTTTATTGAACTTCCATAAACATAACTTTGTTAAACCATATTTATTAATTACAACTAAAACATAATATAGCTAATTTTAATCACAGCATAAACATCCATATTAATCAGGGCAGTGTGACCTCAGTCAACTTGACTCAGTAAGCAGCATCCATACCCCACCACACACTTACTTTACTTATGCAGCATTGTCCCACCACTCACTGCATTTACCATTTATTGAATTACAAATCCAATCAAATAAGCATTGTCCTTACCTCAGCTTACTTATTTACTTATGAAGCAGGGTCCCATCACTCAATTTGTTTACCAGTTATTGAATTAAACATCCAGCCAATAAGCAGGGTACTTACCTCCACTCGCTTATTTATCAAACAGTCTCCAACTGCTCACTTTCCTTTCCAAACTCATTGAAATAAACATCCAATACCAGAGGGGGAACAGAAGAGGGTAAGCCTGTCCATCTTCTCTGCCCACAAGCCTGACCAGGCTGCTCCCCCGCCCTTCTACCAAAATTGTAAACAACCTAACCACCCATAAAAAGAGAGGGGGAAATCAAACATCATTCGGTGTAAGCCATCCTCTCTAAACCAAAACGGATCTCTGTCATCACCCTCAAAAGTCTTGTCATAAATAGTGAAACCTCAAATTGACTAACGGTTAAATTAATCCAATGATCCCTCTCCACTACTAGATTAATAACCATAACTATGTATAATTTCTGCATACTAACCAACTTCTCACTTAATCTAACTACCAATATTAACATTGTAACAAGTCTCAGGACATTCCCTGCCAGAGGCAAAACCAAAACATTAAGCCCAATGCCATACAAACCCTGTAAGGGCAATTGCCTACCATCATGCCCAACTGCTGCCCTAATTCCCACCCTATGTATATAATAATGAGAAAAATGAGATTTCCTTTCCAAAATCAATTAAGAGCAATCCAGTCAACACACTATACAGTATAAGCAAAACCATAATGACCAGTCAACATTTGTTGACCAACCAACCACCTTCTGAATGACTAAAGTACATGCATAAGATAAATGCCACATAAACTGTAACCCCATGGACCTCCATTCTCAAACACCAATCCCAGCAACCCGCATCTTGACAATAGCCAAAATATGTCAATCTTTACCTTATCAATCTGCGCCAGCCTTTCAACCTCAAGACCCACGGATCAATATTTAGTAAGTTCACTTAGCCTTGTTAACAGTGCAACTACAGTACTCACAACTAAATCATCTGACAAACTGAACTGCCTTATCTTGCTCCCAAACCTGACAAACAACTAATCTTTCCCACCCAGTTACTTCCCACAGGTTGCCGCAACATAATTCTTCAGTCTGGTAAATGCCTCAGCATATGTTTCTTCCTTACAGAAAGTACCCCAAACTCCTGCAACACAAAGTCAGCCAGGCTGGCAATGCCCTACCATAAGCCTCCCATATAAAAAGGGGTGCACCAAACACCCACAACAAACCTTTAATCCTAATGCACCCTGAAACCTCATCTAGCTGCATGAAGCCAACTCATATCACTGTCATTAAAAAAGATGCGGATGAACCCTAATCCCAAACACTCCTGCTAAACCTCTTCCTCCAGATTAAATTGAAACTCCAAATATTCAACATCCCCCAAATTATCCTTCCTTCCATCCATCAAGGCACAAACCAGATCCCTAACTTATGCCCCTCCACACTACAACTCCTATAATATTTACAAACAAATGTAAATCCCCATGAGCAACCTTACCCATCTTCCAAATGCCCACCCCACCAAAATGTTCCAAAGGTGCTCCATAATGAAAAAGCAATGCACCAGCTTATTAATCCTCACCCAATCTTGGCTATCTTGTCATGGCCTCAGAGCCATTAGTCTATTAACTTCCAATGCTCCTATGATTCTTGCGACCCCCACAGCAACCCTCAGACTCCCCATAAACCATCCCCAACCCTGCTTTACCTTACCCCAACATACCTCCCCTCACTACCCCAAACTGCCACCAACAGTGACCTGCCTCAATGAGCAGCAAATAAGTATGATTATCTGCTATCTCAGTGTATACCACTCCAGCAACCGAAACATGCCACAGCAATATCCCTTACCTACAAATCCACTTCTGTCAGGCCATACAGTTGCTCACTCCGCATTCCCTCAACTGTGACCTCATTGTGTACCACTCTGGGGACTGAAACATCGTAGCACTCCAACATCTGAAACATCCTTGACAGGAGCAGCCAGCATCTGTTGAAACCACCATCTGCAACCACATGACACACCACTCCAGCACTGGGTTGATCCCCTGCAACCAAGTCTCTTGACCGCCGACCTGGTTTCATGTGTGACAGCTGCGGAAAACAAAAATACCACAATAAGTACTGTAGTAATTAAAAATAGATAAAATTGTTTATTGGTCAACTCTTGTCCATTCCTTCCATTACTATGTATTGATTCCTTACCTCCTAATGACACTTTAACCGTCCTAGGTTTTTAAGCCATTATTTCAACTCATGCCCCATTCACCCCACGTTATGATGGCTAATATTCTTCATTTCAGAGAATTAGCAATAATCATGCCTTAGATAAACCTCATTGGCTATGATACTGCCACTGTGTAAAGCTGGAAGGTTGCGAGTTATGCAAAACCAACAAGTAGATCACCAAGGCTCTTCCCCTTCGCCCACCATGGCTACCATACCTCTCAACACCATAGATTCATAGATTAATACTAGGTTAACTGCCCCTGTGGGACATTTTTTAAGCCTAGCCAATTGCCCCATGTGAGAATTGAACCCTGCGCTTTGTGTCTGTAAGGTGAACACCTTAACCATTATGCCAACCCTCTCCCCCATACCTCTGAATCTCCTGAAGCAGGAAATCTGAGCAAAGCCTACAATCAGGTCAAGGACCCAAAATAGGGATGACCTTCAAATGTAACTCTAACAAACTTATCCAGCCAAAAACTGGTTGTGCACCAATACAAACCCCATAGGGTCTGCTCCTACTTCCCAAACTGACTCTTCAATGATTTGCCTTAATATGACAGCCTCCTCCCCCCAAAATTTTAATTTCATAAAATAAAAAATGAGCCAAACTATAGAAGTGCGACAAAGCCCAAAAGAGGGGACTCTATTGTTCTCATGCACTTAGTTGATGGAACTTGTGTTACACCAGCAAAATTGACCCACCAATAATTTGCCCAAGTTTATGACAAGTGGACCCAAATGAAGCAGAATTCACCACTCTGCAGAAGTTCCATACAGCCAACAGGCATACCTAGCATGACACTGCGATGACATCTTTGCCCTTCTCGGCTCCCATATTCCATAATTCCGGAAAGAGCCAATAACTGTGGTGAACATGAGAGACACTTAACCCTGTATGGAAACCACTTAAAACACAGGCAAACAGACACATCAATACAACAATTTTAACCTGTTCCCAGTTGCAAATAGTAGGCATCAAATATACTCTTTTATGTAATTCACATCAATTGAACATTATACAACTGGAGGTTTAAAGGAAGCAGGGATGGAATGTTCCATTCCTAAAGAAAAGATTATTTTAATGACTGCTTTAAGTCACAAACAATGCAAAGCAACCGGTGTTCCATCAACATACATTTCCTGAAAATATAAAGCACAAACGTAATAGGGAGCAGAACTAAAATCCAAGTAAAAATCAGGGACAGATGAATGGTATACATCTTGCTTCCATAAATCAACATGTGCACCAATTTTACTCTGTATGCAACCCTCACTATTCCATCCCCACCAACGGTTGCCAAATTTCGCTGAATTTAGATGTACAATCACAAAGCATCCCTGTAAAAATGGTAACCTGCCTGCTGACATCATCTGTGTACACGTTCCCATACCCCTAAAGCGGGAAAACTGGTGAGCACCAACGGATGAAGGTCAGCGTTTTTATATATATATATATATATATATATATATATATATATATATATATATATATATATTTTTTTTTTTTTTTTTAATATATGTCAGCTCACTCCCAGAACAATAAAGATGTATGAAATGAGCTTCCAAATTAAGCATCAGCTATGCTCCTTGAAAGTTAAACAGTAAATATACCAAGTAACTTGAAAAAAACAGCTATAAAAGGACTACCAGACAGCATATTTTGACTACTGTGCAGTAAAAAACATTTGTCTGAATCATTGATCTGAAGTGCCACTCAGTAAATACTGCTAGTTTAAACACCTTAAGAATCTGACTAGCAAGTAAAATTGAAAGATGCAGAATGAATTGTTCCGGCATTCAATATTCTGATATCTGTGTCTCATATTCATAATTATGCCCACCTGCCCACCTGATGTATCAAGAAAAAATGTGTATTTAGGAAACGGCACATAACTGCAAGAACTACAATACCATCTTCCAGTGGTTTGTACTAGCCTAACCACCTTTGTGAGACATTCTAACCCTAGCCAAATTCCTCATGTGAGAGGAAAACCCTACACCTTCTGTTTGTTAAGGCAAACCCTTCAACTTTATGCCAAACCCCCAATAAATACTTAACGATGAGAATGTATATAGAGCCATAAGTAATGAGGAAACAAAGACCGACAAATAGTATGTACTAACTTAGCAGGTTGAGAGAGTAATAGGTTTTGCACAAGTATTATTTTTCTCTTCCACCATCATTAATTAGTCAAAACCTCACTTCAAGATGACAGAATATGAGGAAAACACTTAGGCATTCTTCAGCATCTGAGCCACTTTTTTTTTAATACCCATAATATTTAACCACCCCCTCTAAATGTATATATTTAAATGATGAAGGGCAATCATCAGTTAGTAATCGTGGGCATGCATGACTACAACCCATGGGAGAAAGGAAAAAACACAATCCATACAATGAACGGAGGCAACAGTCCTTCCACTGCAGTTGCACATGCACACGAGCTGCTAGAATCAGCCTCCCTCTTCCTCCTGCACTACACAACCATGAAAAGGGGAGCATGGCGAGTAATACCACCAACCACCAATGGAACAAACAGGAGCCCTCATCCACCAAGATCCACCCTGAATTAAAGGTAGCTCTGCAATTGGGCATATTTTACATATGAAACAATACTTCAGCTATGTACAGGGAATGACTCACCAATTCACAAGGCCCCACTCTCCAAACCGATTTGCATAACCACATCCCGAAGCAAACCTAGGGCCAGAAATCACCCAGGATCACAAACTGTAAAGTAGCTCTAAACCTCCTGGGCCAAAATCTGAACAAACCAAAATGGGGCGGGGGGGGCAGACCCTCAAAAGAAGGAGGAATTAAAGCACTCTGCCAAACATAAAGCCAAAACAGACGGTCTTGCGTTACCATGCATTTCTAAAGGACGAGAAGTCTAAAGCTCAAATGCACATCAACATACACTGACCCAGTCCTCCCTGACTTGCCACAAACTCCAAAGAACCTCGCATGTCTTAAGTAACAAGGAAAAAAATTTTAACCACTGCAAAATCTGGCCAGTTGAGAACCATGCCTTAAAGTATTAATCTGAACAAACCATACCTTCTAGAATTACCAGAGGTCATCATGAGCATAATACTTAGCAAGTTCACACCAAACTGTGGATTCCCTACCCAGTTACACTTGCATAAACCCCATATGCCCCTTCCTACCCTTACCTCATTTCCTCCAAAACATCCCCGATTCACATTTAACCCTTTATCCCCCCCCTACCTTCTTAACTCCTACAAATATATTTATCTAACCTCCCCCCAAAGATGTCCCTGGACAAACTGGTTTGTTACCAAATCTCATTTCTAAGCAGGTGCAGAAATGGAAATTCAGTAAGGTGCATAAACTTGAGTCCAAATACAATGCTAAGGTGGTGAAATCTTTAAACAAAATAATCTCTACCTCATTAAAGTTATAATAGTGGATTCTGAATGTCTGAATGCCTGACATCGCATTTGAAATGACAGTGGTTGTGAATAATAAAGAATAGGAAGGTATTATAATCCATATCAGTTATGAATGGTCACAACAGGAAACTAAAATTTTGTTAGGGGTAGTAGTTACCATGCTTCCTACTGAGAGGGCTGTTTGATTTTATACTTTGAGGCAGGTTTTATTTTTTCTTTGTTGACCAGGTTAGCCACACAAGGCTAGTGGCCTCTTTTCACGGGAGACCTGAGGTGGCATTTATATTACTAGAAGAAATTTGGCCTGGACATCAGAGTAATCCCCCTACTCTTTTTTTCACCTTTGTGAGGGAATTGGGTAGGCTTAGAATGGCCTATTAGTAGAGCCAGCCTTGTAATTAACTATGAGTTTATGAAACCACAAATCTAAGGGAAATGAAAGATGAAAATTTTAGAGTGCTTTCTGTTAATGTGAATAGTATTCAGAATATAGTAAGAAGAATATGGAGTTTGGAGTGGTGTAATACATGCAGTGTAGATGTAATTATATTAGAAGACACAAGATTTTTAACAAATGAAGAAGGATTACAAACAGCGAAACTATGGCGAGGAAAGATAATCTGGAATTTTAGGAAATGAGAGCTTTTTGGAATAGCTATATTCTGTAGAAATACAGTAAATATATTAGCTAATATTATAGCAAAAATGTAGATTTAAAATGGAAGGAACAAGTATATAGAATTATAACATCATATACTTATACTAATTGTAAAAAAGGAAGACTTATTCAATCAGATTTTTGAATATGAAGTGATAAATATGAATATTATAATACCAGGATACTTTGCGATTTAACAGGCAAGCATAACAAGAAAGGAAAATATATAAGAAAATGTTAGAAGTTATAAGATGTGGTAAGTTAAAATCTTGGGAAAATTTTCATGGACTTACAAAAGGGGTATGCATAGATCGCAAACAGATTATTTTATAGCATCAGAAGGTTTAGTTATTAGAGAAGGGTAGGTAGTTAAAAATGCATTTTCTGACCATATTGCAATATGGGTAGAAATACAGGAAAAACGAATATATAAAACAGGCAAAGGAATACAAAGGATAAATGAGAAAGCATGGAAGTAAATATACCAAGTAACTTGAAAAAACAGCTATAAAAGGACTACCAGACAGCATATTTTGACTGCTGTGCAGTAAAAAACATCTGTCTGAATCATTTATCTGAAGTGCCACTCAGTACATACTGCTAGTTAAAACACCTTAAGAATCTGACTAGCAAGTAAAATTGAAAGATGCAGAATGAATTGTTCCGGCATTCAATATTCTGATATCTGTGTCTCATATTCATAATTATGCCCACCTGCCCACCTGATGTATCAAGAAAAAATGTGTATTTAGGAAACGGCACATAACTGCAAGAACTACAATACCATCTTCCAGTGGTTTGGACTAGCCTAACCACCTTTGTGAGACATTCTAACCCTAGCCAAATTCCTCATGTGAGAGGAAATCCCTACACCTTCTGTTTGTTAAGGCAAACCCTTCAAATTTATGCCAAACCCCCAATAAATACTTAACGATGAGAATCTATATAGAGCCATAAGTAATGAGGAAACAAAGACCGACAAATAGTATGTACTAACTTAGCAGGTTGAGAGAGTAACAGGTTTTGCACAAGTATTATTTTTCTCTTCCACCATCATTAATTAGTCAAAACCTCACTTCAAGATGACAGAATATGAGGAAAACACTTAGGCATTCTTCAGCATCTGAGCCACTTTTTTTTTAATACCCATAATATTTAACCACCCCCTCTAAATGTATATATTTAAATGATGAAGGGCAATCATCAGTTAGTAATCGTGGGCATGCATGACTGCAACCCATGGGAGGAAGGAAAAAACACAATCCATACAATGAACGGAGGCAACAGTCCTTCCACTGCAGTTGCACATGCACACGAGCTGCTAGAATCAGCCTCCCTCTTCCTCCTGCACTACACAACCATGAAAAGGGGAGCATGGCGAATAATACCACCAACCACCAATGGAACAAACAGGAGCCCTCATCCACCAAGATCTACCCTGAATTAAAGGTAGCTCTGCAATTGGGCATATTTTACATATGAAACAATACTTCAGCTATGTACAGGGAATGACTCACCAATTCACAAGGCCCCACTCTCCAAACCGATTTGCATAACCACATCCCGAAGCAAACCTAGGGCCACAAATCACCCAGGATCACAAACTGTAAAGTAGCTCTAAACCTCCTGGGCCAAAATCTGAACAAACCAAAATGGGGCGGGGGGGCAGACCCTCAAAAGAAGGAGGAATTAAAGCACTCTGCCAAACATAAAGCCAGAACGGACGGTCTTGCGTTACCATGCATTTCTAAAGGACGAGAAGTCTAAAGCTCAAATGCACATCAACATACATTGACCCAGTCCTCCCTGACTTGCCACAAACTCCAAAGAACCTCGCATGTCTTAAGTAACAAGGAAAAAAAATTTAACCACTGCAAAATCTGGCCAGTTGAGAACCATGCCTTAAAGTATTAATCTGAACAAACCATACCTTCTAGAATGACCAGAGGTCATCATGAGCATAATACTTAGCAAGTTCACACCAAACTGTGGATTCCCTACCCAGTTACACTTGCATAAACCCCATATGCCCCTTCCTACCCTTACCTCATTTCCTCCAAAACATCCCTGATTCGCATTTAACCCTTTATCCCCCCCTACATTCTCAACTCCTACAAATATTTTTATCTAACCTCCCCCCAAAGATGTCCCTGGACAAACTGGTTTGTTAACAAATCTCATTTCTAAGCAGGTGCAGAAATGGAAATTCAGTAAGGTGCATAAACTTGAGTCCAAATACAATGCTAAGGTGGTGAAATCTTTAAACAAAATAATCTCTACCTCATTAAAGTTATAATAGTGGATTCTGAATGTCTGAATGCCTGACATCGCATTTGAAATGACAGTGGTTGTGAATAGTAAAGAATAGGAAGGTATTATAATCCATATCAGTTATGAATGGCCACAACAGGAAACTAAAATTTTGTTAGGGGTAGTAGTTACCAGGCTGTTTGATTTTATACTTTGAGGCAGGTTTTATTTTATCTTTGTTGACCAGGTTAGTCACACAAGGCTAGTGGCCTCTTTTCACGGGACACCTGAGGTGGCATTTATATTACTAGAAGAAATTTGGCCTGGACATCAGAGTAATCCCCCTACTCTTTTCTCCCTTTGTGAGGGAATTGGGTAGGCTTAGAATGGCCTATTTGTAGAGCCAGCCTTGTAATTAACTATGAGTTCATGAAACCACAAATCTAAGGGAAATGAAAAATGAAAATTTTAGAGTGCTTTCTGTGAATGTGAATAGTATTCAGAATATAGTAAGAAGAATATGGAGTTTGGAGTGGTGTAATACATGCAGTGTAGATGTAATTATATTAGAAGACACAAGATTTTTAACAAATGAAGAAGGATTACAAACAGCGAAACTATGGCGAGGAAAGATAATCTGGAATTTTAGGAAATGAGACCTTTTTGGAATAGCTATATTCTGTAGAAATACAGTAAATATATTAGCTAATATTATAGAAAAAATGTAGATTTAAAATGGAAGGAACAAGTATATTGAATTATAACGTCATATACTTATACTAATTGTAAAAAAAAGAAGACTTATTCAATCAGATTTTTGAATCTGAAGTGATAAATATGAATATTATAATACCAGGATACTTTGCGATTTAACAGGCAAGCATAACAAGAAAGGAAAATATATAAGAAAATGTTAGAAGTTATAAGATGTGGTAAGTTAAAATCTTGGGAAAATTTTCATGGACTTACAAAAGGGGTATGTATAGATCGCAAACAGATTATTTTATAGCATCAGAAGGTTTAGTTATTAGAGAAGGGTAGGTAGTTAAAAATGCATTTTCTGACCATATTGCAATATGGGTAGAAATACAGGAAAAACGAATATATAAAATAGGCAAAGGAATACAAAGGATAAATGAGAAAGCATGGAAGTAATGCAGTTATGGAAAGATCATAGTACTATGAGGACATTTTATAAAAATTGGTCTGAATGGTGGATGATATTTAAGGAAAAGTATAAAAAATGTTTTTCACAGTAGCAATACGATGTCAGAAAAGTAAAGAAAGAAAAATATAAAAGAACATAAAATGATGCACTGGAAGATTTAGAACATAATGATAGAAAGTACTTTGGCAAAGAAAAAGAATTATATA
Organism: Protopterus annectens; assembly: GCF_019279795.1. Lineage (NCBI taxonomy): Eukaryota > Metazoa > Chordata > Ceratodontiformes > Protopteridae > Protopterus > Protopterus annectens. Next base: position 1,248,966,089 of record NC_056732.1, on the reverse strand, counting down.
AAAGAAATCAATAAAAATACAAGAACTGTTATACAAGCAAAGATATTTTTTACAAGAAAAAGAGAAGTATTGAGTTACTTAAGTAGATTAGTAAAGGAAGATGGTAGTGCAATGAGAGAAATAAAAAAATGTAAAAGGAGAAATAAAAAGAACTCAGGAAATGATTATGAACAGTGTAGCACAGTATGTTCAAGAAATGTTTAAAGAAAAAAGAAGGAAGCAAAAAAAACAAGGAAAATAAAAAGAGAATAAGGAGTTGGAAAAGAAGCTTTCTTTAAATTAGCTAGATAAAATATTAGGACAAGTAATTATAGATTTGGCTGCAGGAACAGATGGAATAAGGTATGAAATGTATAAAAATTTAAGGCATGGGCAAAAAAATATTTTTAATGATTTTGAATGAATGGTTATATGAAGGTTTTATGTATAAAGAAATTCATGAGGAAGTGCAAAGATAGAAGGCAATTAAAAAAAGGAGACTTATACTATTGAATAATAATGATTATAAGATCTTTATGAAAATAATACAAAAGAGATATGAAACTAAAATGGAAAATATTATGGAGGATAGTATATATATTCATAGGAAGTTACTAGGCTATTGGCCCTGAGGCCCTTATAAACCTAGCCAAGAGTTTAGCCCATGGTTAAACAAGTCAGCACCCAAAGCCCCTGTCCAGCAGGGACACAGGTGGAATCCCAGGGGTGTATTTTCTGTTTTCCATCCAGTTATCCAGGTTGCGCTTAAAAAGGGATAATGATGTACTCTGCTTGACATGGAGAGGAAGTCTGTTCCACAGATGGGGGAGTCTCTGGGACACAAATCTGTCCCACCAAGTCCTATTGATGTCACAGACCAGGTTGAGGTTGCGCATATGGATTACTCAAGAGGAGCTTGACTTGCAGATATGCAGTAGTCCCATCAAGGCAGGATCTGAGATTGCTTTGTATGCCAGACAGAGGTCACCTCTGAGGAGTCTGTATGAAACTGAGTAGAGGGACAAGGCTTTTAGCCTATCTGTGTAGGGTAGATGTTTGAGGTCCTGGATTCTCCTGGTGAGGAACCTCTGTCATCTCTCCAGCTGCTGTATGTGCTTTGCAAGGTACATGCCAAAAAGGGCATTGTACTCAATAATTGACCTTATAAGGGAAGAATACAGGGATGTTATGACCTCCTTCTCCCTGGATGAGATGCCCTTACTTATGAGATGGACCATGTAGAAAGCTTTCCATACAACAGAAGCAACATGGTGGTCAAAAGTCAGGTTGCTACCAACTTGGGTGCCCTAATCCCTCACAACTGATTGTGTGCTTAAGACATTGTTATTAATGTGATAATATGTGGTGACATCACTGTCCCCAAAGGGGATGATGATGCATTTATTGGCATTCAGCTTGAGGCCATGTTTCTGGCACCAGTCATTTGTTTGGGTGAGACCCTTTTGGAGGACATCCACATCAATTGGGAAATTGATGACCGTGCTCAGCTTGCAGTCATTTGCAAACTTGGTTAGCCATAACTCATTGGTTTTGGCCTGCACCTCAGAGAAGTTTATCCCGAATAACAGAGGCCCCAAGATGATCACTGGGGTATGCTGCTCATTATGGGTCTACTGCTTTGTGTTGGGTTCCCCTATTTTGATTAGGTGGGTTCTATAAGTGAGCCAGTTTGCTACCCATCTGGTAACATATGGAGTGTATTTATTATGCCCAAGTGGGGAATAGTGTCGAAGGCTTTGGCCAGGTCAAGGTAGGTGGTGTGCAATGTCTTCCCCTAATCCATGGCTTTGGTGACCGTCTCAAAGAAGTCGACCAGATTTAACAGACATGACCTCCCCTTGACAAAGCCAAACTGTGCAGGGTCAAGTGTTTGGAGGTTGCCAATGTCCCTGTTAATGATGTCCATGATAATCCATTCCATGGCCTTGCAGATCAGGCTAGTTAGGCTGATGGGTCTATAATTTCCTGGATCAGTGGATGTTCCACCTTTGTGTAAAGGGATGAAAGTGGTTGTCCTCCACTTGGCTGGGACAAAGCCAGTACTCAGACTTTGGTTGAATAGGGTGCCTAATGATGCTAAAATTTCATGCCTGAGTTCATGTAGGATGCAGCCTGGGATGGTATCAGGTCCCATGGAGGCTGTACTTTTGCCTTTGAGAGGGTAGTGATAACTTGTTCCCTATAGATAAGGGGAGGGGGCAGGTACTTTGAATATCCTAATTTACTAATGGAGGAGACAGAGGGATGAAGTTTTCACTGAATCTGTCAGCCAGTAGGTAGGCTTTATCATCAGCATTTGTGTATGTGGTGTCCTTGACCACCAGTTCTGAACAGATCTGGGTGCTTCCTTTAAGATTGCAGTCATATGTGAGGAAGGCCTTATGAATGTCGCCAGTAGATGTGGCAAATTTGGACTCTAAGTTGGCTATAGAGGATTTCACTAGTGCTCTTATTTGCTTGTTCAGGATAAAGAGAGATTGCTTCCATTTAGGCACCTAACCTTACTTGTTCATGGAAAGCAGTGTTTTCCTTTTGTTATATAGTTTATTTATTGCAGCTGTCCACCAAACAGGTTTACTCTTCTCTGCAGAGGCCAATTTTGCCCTGTCAGGTATTCCTGATTCCATGCATCTATATAAATGCTCATATAGTACTTTGGTGTAAATTTGGACATTGGTGGCAGTTCCTACAGAGGGGAGGTGGCTGTGAAGCTGTTATACCATCCCTCAGGTGGTTGCAATCATCTTTGGAGAAGTGTTTTGTTTGACCCTAGTAAGAGGGGGGTCAGGGGAGATGGTGACTTTGAAAGTGATTGCTTTATGGTCAAATCTTACCAGGGAGGATGATATTATAGGGGTGCTGCAGCGGTTACTCATGTTGGTTAATACCAAGTCCAAGATATTATCACCTCTTGTAGGGGGTGTAAACTAGCTGTTCCAAGGCATTTGTATTGATAAAATCGAAGACTCTCTGTGCATTTATGTTCTGGCATGAGTAGTTTTTCCAGTCTTTGGTTGGGTAGTTAAAGTCACCCAAGGTCATGGTAAAAGGTTGGATTTTAATAGATTTGAAGAGGTCCAGATAGGTGGAGTGGGCATCTTGAGTCAAATTTGGATGCCTGTAGCTAGCCATGATTTGTCAATGGTTAGCTGCACCTGGAGTGTCCTCTGTGTCATACTGTTTGACTAGCCTGGAGGTGTGTGTACGTCTTTAATATATATTGAAACTCCACCTCCTTTGGCTTTGCTGCCCACAGTTTGGGGTCTGTATGTATGATAGGATGAGTAACCAGGTAAGGTTGTATAAAAGGGAAGGGTTGTCAAGAATTATTAAGGATAGATAGACAAATTGTGTATGATATTAAAGAGGAGGTGAAAATCATAATAGGAGACCTTAATAAGGCATTTGATACAACTGGACCTGAAATCTTATGGGTAATAAAGAAAACAATGTAATATAAGTGAGAAAGTTATGAAATTATGCATATCAGTGTATAATAATATTAGAGTAAAAATATGTGTAATTAACTAGTTAAGCCAAGAGGTAAATATGAGAGTGGTGTAAGACAAGGATGTCCAATGAGTTGTATACTCTTTGCAATAGTTATGAATATGATAGTATGTGAAATAAATTACAAAATGAAGGAGGTGGGGTCCATAACACCTGAAGGGTTAAGGATTCCGGTTGTGTTAACTTATGCAGGTTACATAATAATTGTAAAAAAAATGGATAAAAGAAGTAATAATTTGCAAAATGAGCATCTAGATTTAAAGAGAAAAGTAAAGCTTTAGGTGTTGTAAAGATAGATGGTATATACTTTACAATGAATGAAATTTCTGTGTTAGGTATAAAATTTGAGAAAAATATGTATGTAGAATTCAGTGAGGAAAAACATAGAAGAAATAAAGCAAACCTGTCTTTTCTGGAGAACATATAAATTATCATTCAGAAAAAAAGGCTTGCTTGATAAATTCAGTACTGTTGGGAAAAAGTATACTTAGCAAGTGTATTTATGTTGCCAACAGTATTTGAAAAGGAATTACTGCAGATAATAGTTTCATTTATATGGGTTTGAGATTAAATCCAGTAAAAAGAGATGTTTTGTATGTAAATAAAGATTAATTAACCCAGTGGTATATGCTGCTTCATTAAATTTGCACAAAGTGTTAAAATGGATAAAGTAAAAGATAACAGTTTAGTAGTAAAATTGTAGAAAGATAAGTATGATAAATTGTGGAGTACAGTAAAAAAGAGAATAGGAGTGTATCAATGAATAGATAAACGAAGAAATAAAATGTTACCAAGAAAAATATTTTTGAGGAAAAAAAACTGATGATATAGAAAAAGAATGGTATAAGAATGTAATGATAAAACATTGCAATGTAAAACCACGGGAAAATCTAATAGCTGTAAAATAAGAACCAAATGGTGTAATCAGAATGTAGAATGTCATATTTTTTTGTGGAGACTGTAAATTTTCAGTAAAAGGAAATATGCAATATAAAAAGAAGAGTGATAGAATATGTTTACATTTTCAAGAAAAAGAAAGTATGGAGCACATGTTTGTGAAATGTAAAAGTGTAAAAATGTTATAGGGAAAATTATGTAAAGCAGATTTTTTCAAAGATATTGAAGAAGTGAATAAAATAATAAACATGAATATGACTAAATATAGATGTTATAAGAATAGAAGTAAAGAGTATGTTAAAAGAATAGATAAGATGTTATTTTATGTTATATGGATTATATGGAATGAAAGAATAAATAAAATAATATTTAATGGTAAATGGATTTTAGCAACAATATCAAGTAAAATCAGAAGGTGGTTATATAAAAAGGAGTGGGGATCTAACAGGTATGAAAATGTACTATTACTGTAAAGGAAATTATAAATATGTGTAAACAGATTTGTATATCTATACATTTGTAAATTTGTAAATATTTGCAAATATGTAAATAGATGTAAATAAGAGTTTGTTTTGCATATAAATAAATGACTGCTACTCTTTTTGATAGTTGGGGTGGCCATGGTGGTGCAGCGGTTAGTGTTGCTGCCTCACAACAAAAGGTTCTACAATTCAATTCTCAGCTGGGGTGCCTTCTGTGCAGAGTCTGCATGTTCTCCCTATGGTTGTGTGGGTTTCCGCCGGGTGCTCCAGTTTCCTCCCACATCTCAAAGGCATGCAGTAGGTGGATTGGACACTCTAAATTGGCCCTAGGTGTGAGTGTGTGCATGTGTGTGCCTTCTGTGGAAGGCTAGGCACTGGGCTGGCAACTCAACACTGTAAAACTCTACTGCCAATCATGAGCAGATAGATGATCCGTTGTGGCGACCCCTAACCAGGAAAAGAAGAAGAAGACTCTTTTTGATAGTTGCCTTAGGGTCTTTTTCATCTATCTGAACTATTACAACTCAAGCAGATGGGACCTTGGTTTAACATCTCACCCAAAGGGTGACACACTTAAGAGAGCAGCACCCATTTTATATTGTATTACATCAATAGTAATCCATATACCTGGTGTGAAAATAGAAGCCACAACCTTTTGCACCAAAAGCAAGTGTACTACCAGTTGTGCTATGGAATGCAGTCAGAAGCATCCCACAATGCATGGATTTCTTGACTTAAGATTAATTTTTTCTGAATTGTGTATATCAGCAGGTCACCTTCATTTCATCGACAGTTCATTTCACCAACAACCAAGTCAGCAGGCCCAATTCACTGACACTTCATTTCACTGACACTCATTTCATCGAAAATGATATATGGCCTATTCCCCACTGTAGACAGACCCTGAATTTAGAATATATAGTAAGGGGGGGTATGGGGGGCACAGCCCCCCACAATGGGGGGTGGAGGGTGAAGGCCCACACATGTCATAAATGTTTTACAGTATACAGATGCATTCTTACAAGTGCAATGAATAACTATTACCAACAAACCATTATAGAATCCCAGTATGCGGGGGGCTTTGCCCCCCACACCCCCACACACACACCCTTACTATATATTCTAACTCCAGGGTCGCTCTACAGTGGAGAATAGGCCATATATACTTTTCGACTAAATGAGTGTCGGTGAAATGAAGTGTCAGTGAAATGAAGTGTCAGTCAATTGGGCCTGCTGAGTTGAGTGTCGGTGAAATGAACTGTCGACAAATGAAGGTGATCCATATCAGCATAAATTATTTATCTTACAGTGTCCAGTTTACTTTGAAGATATTCAGTGATCCAGCAGAGTTGGTCTTTCTGGGTTTGTCCAAATGGTGCACCGATTTATCCGTGACAATTATACCTTCCTTCTGTCTTCTGAGAATTTGCTGTGTCATACATGGCAATAGTTAAGTTATCCTGTCAAGCACACTGAGATTATTCTTTCATTGTGATACATTGTCAGTCATCTGCTAACTGACCACTCATGTTTTTTGCTTGTATACCATGGATAATGGAGTCGGTGATACTTTTCCATCTAACTAGATATATTGTATGATTCAGTCTATTCCACTCAACATCACCTGAACTGGGACCGTCACACATTTATAATTTATGACAATGTCTGAATTTGTATCAGATATTGCTGGATTTTTACTCCTGGATTTATCACTATGTTCTCTTTACACTGACTAGAAGTCCATCCATATTCAAAGGGCATTTTCTCATCTCTCAAATCTTATGTCCCCAAAACATGAAATCCTATCCTATTTTAAAGCCAAGTATTAGAAATAATTATTTATCTTGTCAGGTAAACAATGGTGAGCTCTCAGAATTTACAGAAAAAATCCCTCAGTTGTGCTTTCTGTTTAAGAGCTACAAATGTGTTTAACAGTAAGAAGAGGGTGGCAGGAAATGCTGGTTGGGATGTAAATGTTTGCTTCTGATATTCTTGACTCATGCAGTTGTAACTGAGTGGTCTTATTGATGAAAGAATCTTTCTTTGTTATAATGTTAAGTTTTACATATCTCATATATATTTGCCAATTATTTTTGAATATGTTTATCCCATTACATTTAGTAGTCTTCGGATATTTAAAACATCTTGCGGAAATACTCTCTACCAGCTTGATTTCACTGTGGTTGATGCGCTCCTTTTTATTTCCTCATGTGAATCCCTCCAACCATTGAAATTATTCCTTTTACATCTCAGTTTCACTTGCAAAGAAATCCATGTAACATACTTATTTCCATCTCTGTATAAATCTATCACCTTACTCATTGTTATGCTTACATATTTTTTATGGAAATATAATTGCATTTTACTGGTTATTTCCTACCTGTTATGTTATTTGCTATCTCTGGTACATGTATTTGTATTTTTACACTGCCATTCTTGGTATATGTTAAATAAAATCAAGAATTCAATACACAGGAGGTTCAGGTTCAAAAGTTTACTAGTGTACACCAGGAGGCAAAAAACGTACAAGTACAGAATTTTGTATAACATGAAACAGGAAGCACACAATTTTATATAGTCTAAACATTCAAGCTGTGCCCACCTTACTGATGTGGTATGTCACAGGGCATCTACATCACTTTAGCTTACAGTCCTCTATTCATAAAAACTGCTGATGCTGTATATTTTAAAAAAGTTTTCCTCTGGTAACAATACGGCCTTGCTATCCACCTGGTCAGACATAATGTCTTTCTGTAAAGTTACTTCTTCAAGGTTTCACATCAGTTCGAATGCAATGGTGTATTCAATCTTTTAATACACATCTTTGTTCACTGTAACACTTTCCCACCAGCTGCATGCTATCTTAGTAACACATATACAAGGCCAAATCATCCCAGCAGGAAAGAGCAGAAGATTTCATTATTTCACACATTTAATTTCCTGACCCAGCAGATAATCACTTGTGAAAAGCATAAACATTAAAACTTGCTAAGCTAGCATCTGCCAGGCTCGAAGGTCAGCTTGCTTCAAGCCACACTGCAGTTTCAAAACTACTTTACATTTACATATGAATTAATCCTTTCTGTTAAATGATTAATAGAATAAAATGCATTATATACTACTTTGCTTTTAAACTAGCATTTCTCATACATTCAAATACACATTTTTCTAACATTTTCCCCCCTATTAATACTTTTTATTCTATTTTGAAGTATGCATAGTGTCATTTCATCTCCCAACCTCTTCCACTTAGGATTTTCAGCTAGGTGAGTCATTCAATCTATACTTCAGAAAAAATGTCATCTGAGATCAATTTTTCAATCTCAATATCTTGGTACAAAGTTTCAGTAACAGATACATCAAAAAAATCTTTGATTAGTCTTTTCATGCAGGGAATCCTGCAGCAAACACATGCTCCTATTAGGAGTATACCCACACAAATGGCAATCAGAATATTCATTAGGATGGAACCCCACCCCCCAAATAGATTCTGGAAAAAGTCCATCAGTGGGTTTGGTCCTGTTTCAGTCATGGCTGATACTTTCTGCATTACCTCTAGGTGGTTATTAATTTCATGCCTGTTGTCTGGTATGTACGCACAGCATTCTTCTTTGATAAGTGCGCACGTACCACGGTGAAGTCAAGAGCCATTCGATTTTGTAGCACAACAGTTCTCATTGCATTCAGTTCATCAGTCACCAGTTCTAGGGCAGAAAAAGTTGCGTTACTCATTACTTCGAGAAGTTTTGACAACTTCCTCAGCTCCCAGATCGATTTGACTGCTCCATATGCTGGGAATAGTCCTGCCCAAGAAATAACACTGACACTCAAGTCCATATGAGTCAATTTACTTTTGTCTTTCACGGTATTATGGTCTTTCCAGCCAGCTTCGATCCTTCCAACTGGATTTACAGGTTACAACTGGACCTTCAGGTTTTCGGGCTGCTTCTCTCACGTTTCGTATCTTACCCAAAGGTAATTCTGCAGTATGTCTTATTGCCGGAACCAGATAACCCAAAAAACAACTGTCGGACCAGTTATCAGGTAACCATTTATATGCTTTTTTCCCACAAATAAAATAACAGTTTTCTACTTTAGTACTAATACACATTAACCCTGCATGAAACATTTTCTGATCTATAACTGACAATTGTTTAAACAAAACTGGATTCTTGCGAATGTCATTCATGGTTGTTTTCAATGAGTTCAAATATGAGTCATAATTAGTACTGCAAAAAGTATTACCATTAGTAACTTTAATATAACATCGGTAAGATATGATTATATTACAATTGCTCCAGCCCACCTGGAGAGTATCATTTTTGTAAAAACATACAATTCCTTTTTGTGTAACAGGTAAAAATAAAGCTATTTTGTCCTGTGATCTCACGGTTCCTGTGTCAAAGAGTAAATTCTCCCAAGTCTCATTTATTCCCAAAGGGACAGCGGACATTATTAGTCTTCCATATGCTGTTGGTATAGCTGTACAAACCCAGCAATTTGAAATGTTCATAGTCTCTGCATATACATGCTTCATGGCTAGGTATATGTTAAAATTTGGATGCCAGTCTATAGACGTTTCATCACGCCTTCCCATTTTCACTTGTGTGGTTGTGTGTAGAATAAACCACAACAAGAGGAAAATTGTCACAATTACAGTCAATAAATGTATACTCAATAAAATGATTATGCAACATCTCTGGGGTTGATCTAGATTTCTATTCGCTTTGTTTTTGGCCATCTTGGTCTGGTTGTGTATCAGTCACAAAGTTTTTATCAAGTTGAAAGTTCTTTACCGGTTTGCAGTGTGTCAAATGAACCTAGGATGTCCTCTCGGCCACTCTGACTGCAGTAGGCGTTGCCAACAGAACCTGGTACAGTCCTTCCCACTTTGGACTCACCCAATTCTTCCTTTTCGTCACTTTCAGCCAAACCCACGTCCCGGAGGCCAAGACTGCTTCTACTGGTCTGGTCTGTTACTTATCTGAAAAAGAGTTAAACTGCAAAACAGATTTATTTGTTAACAGTTTCCTCATATAACTAGCTAATGAACTGTCAGCCTCTTGCTCTGCAGGCATGAGAGCTTTCCACTGAGGCACATAATATGCTCTCCCAAAAATTTATTTCAAAGGGAGTCAAACCCTTCACATTTGGAACCATTCTCATACTCAACAGTGCTAAAGGCAGACAGTGTATCCAATTCTTTTGGGTCTCCTCAACTAAATTCCTAAGTTTATTGTTAAGGGTACAATTGTACCTTTCCACCAGTCCTGCTGACTGTGGGTGGTAGGCACAATGGTTCTTTAAGGAGATACCAAAAAATCTCCCAAGTTGTTGAATTGTCTGGTTCACAAAATGTGTGCCGTTGTCACTATAAATCCTTTCCGGAATGCCAAATCTAGGGATTACTTCTTTTATCAGGGCTTTCGCCACTGTTGCTGCATCTGGATTTTTGGTTGGAAAAGCATCTACCCATTTGGAAAACATATCTACAATAACTAAACAGTATTTCTTCCCTTCATACTTACTCAATTCTATGAAATCCATACAAATAGTATGGAACGGATATGGTGGTATAGGAAAACTTCCTTGCTTGGTTTTAAATGCCCCTTGTGCATGGTGCTTGTTACAAGTATGACAAGCTGCACAAAATTTTTTTGTGTAGTTTGTGTATCCATATGTTTGGAATATTCGGTTTACTAACTGTACCATCCCCCCTGTTGAGACATGGCACTGCCCATGGCTCAACAAAGCTGCATATCTAAATAAATTAGATGGCAATATTGGTTTTCTCTCTTTGGAAATGTACAGTCCATTCTCAAGAATTGCACCTCGTTTTTCCCATTTTTTTTTCTGATTTTGTAGTAAGCATCTGCATTGTTTTTAACATGTCTAAATCTAAAATCTCAGAGGGTTGTAATTCCTCATTCAAAAGTAAAGTTTCTGAGTCTGAGGCTGCTTGCTTTGCAGCTGCATCAGCTCGTGCATTGCCTTTCGAAATCTTATCCTGTTGTTTTGTATGAGCTACACATTTACAAATAGCTACTTTGGTAGGTAATTGAATAGATTCTAATAATTTCAAAATAAAATGCGCATGATCAATAGGTTTTCCACTAGATGTTATCATTCCTCTATTTTTCCATTGTTGCGCAAATACATGTACTGTAGAAAAAGCATACTGACTATCAGTATATATGTTTACACACCTGTTTTTTGCTAAAGTACATGCCCATGTCAATGCTATCAATTCTGCTGCTTGTGCAGATAAGTTATGTGGTAAGGATTGGGCTTCTAAAATTTCAGTGTCTGTAACTACTGCATACCCTACTAGATTCTTTCCTGTAGGGCCCCTTCTGCCTGAGCCGTCCACATAATATGTCACCTCGGCATTATCCAAGGGAATATCTGTGAGATCTTGTCTAGGTAAAGCTAACTGTTCAATTTCCTGTAGGCAGCTATGTGGTGTGCCATCCGCAGTAGTTGGAAGTAATGTTGATGGATTTAATGTCGTACATCATTCAATTGTCATATGAGGTTGGCTCAGCAGTATAGTCATACATGAAAGATGCCTAGCAGGAGAAAGGTATGCTACTTTTTCTTGCAGTGAAATTATTGCAACTGCATGAGGCACTCTCAATGTGAGAGGGTGGAATAACACCACTGAGGCTGAAGCCTGTACTGCCATTGCAGCTGCAACTACTGCTTGTACACAGTGAGGCAAAGATCGCGCCACTGGGTCTAACTGCAATGAATAATAGGCTATGGGGCGTTGCTTGTCCCCATGTTGTTGCGTCAGTACTGACGTCATATATCCTTGCTTGCAATCTACGGTCTGAAAGAACCGTTTGTGATAATTCGGGAGTGCTAAAACTAATGAAGAAGCTATCAACTGCTTCAACCTGCAGAAAGCCGTTTCTGCTTCAGGTGTCCATTGTAAAATATCTTGTGCTACCATTGGTGTCTTATACATCAAGTCAGTCAGTGGAGCAGATTCCCAAGCATAATTCGGTATCCAGCTCCGACAGAAATTAGTCGTTCCCAAGAAGGACATCATTTCCTTCTTGGTTGCTGGTTTGGGTGCTTGCAAAATTGCTGTTTTTCTTTCCTCATCTAATATTCTACCTTCATTGGATATTACATATCCTAAGTATCTAACTTGCTTTTTCCAAAGTTGTAACTTACTTTTGTTTACTTTGTGTCCTTGTGTTGCTAAAAATTTCAATAACGCTACAGTATCCTCCCTGCATTGTTGCTGGGTGGGGGCTGCTAGCAAGATGACATCCACATAAAGTAGAATTTGACTACCTCCTGGTGGGGTAAACCCTGCCAGGTTGCTAGCCATTTCTTGTGCAAATATTGTTGGGCTCTCACAATATCCCTGTGGTAGTCAAGTATATGTATACCTTTTACTCTGAAATGTAAATGCAAACCAATATTGACTATCAGGATGTATAGGTATTGAAAAGAAAGCATTACTGATATCTACCACAGAGAAATACTTCTGTTGCGGTTTTAAATCGTTTAACAAAGTATGTGGGTCTGGCACCATAGGTGCTCTAGGTATTGCTGCATTATTTACAGCTTGTAAATCTTGAACCATCCGCCATTCCCCGTTTGCTTTCTTAATAGGAAATAGGGGTGTATTACATGGTGAATCAGGAGATTCTACCAGTACTCCTTCTTTGAGTAATGCTGCTATTATAGGTTTGATTCCTATTTCTGCATCCTTTCTCAAAGGGTATTGTCTTTTCTGTGGTCTAAATGCTGATTTTGGGTAATTGTAACTGGTCCTACTGTTCAAATGAGTCCTACATCTGACTTGCCTGTTGGCCAAAGAGTTGTTGGAATTTCACATAAGGCCTTTTCTTCTTCTTCTAATAAAAATGCTAATCAGCTGTCCTCGCTAGGTTTGCAAGTGAACAGCTGGATGTGTCTGTGTCAACCAATTCAGTTTTTTTTTCTGTATCCCTTGTTCTGACAGTTCTAAATCAGTCTGTTTCTCTCACCTTGTCACCTTTTCACCTAAGTCTGCCCATTTTACATTTTTATTCTTTGTCAAGCTGATATGTGGTAATCGATTTGATCTATATAATGCAAGGAATTCTTGAGATAATGAACAGCTAACTACACTGTTCCCCTCAGTATCCCAGTACAAAGTACGCAATACTAATCTAGTTGCACGATTTCTGAACAATTCTTGCTCATACTCTCTATCAGGTCCTGGTGTAGTACAGTAGTATAGAGTACAGTGTAATAAATGCTGTCGATCAGTGTCAAGAGAGGGGGCTTTACTGATGGCTACATTCATCAGTTCCTCAGTTACTGCCCCTGGACCAGTCGTGACTAGGTCCTGGCTGTACCAGTAAAAAGTTTCACCCTCCGATCGCACTACAAAGGTATCCATTTGTCTCTGCGCCTCC
>NC_056732.1:1248930280-1248947780 GCF_019279795.1 Protopterus annectens | reverse complement strand
ATGACCTAACACCACAGGGCTAACAATAGCAAAGCCACAATGACATCAGTATGTCTATTTTGTGTTTTCAGGATTTTGAGTTTCAGGATTTTGGTCTTTCAGGATTTTGGGCTTCCAGGATTTTGAGTTTTCAGGATTCTGAATTTTCAGGCTTTTGGTTTCAGGATTTTGATTTTCAGGCTTATGATGTTTCAGGCTTCTGAATGGGAACCATATATATATATATATATATATATATATATATATATATATATAAATACACCAGCATATGACTACACACACACACACACACACACACACACACACATACACACACACACACACACACATATATATCTGCAGGGCCAGATTCAGAAAACATTCCTACATCATGCTTAATTAATTTGCACAATGAGCTGCCACTCACAGGTTCCACTAGTCTGGGAGGCCAAGCAGCACAGCTGAGTGTCGTATGTGCTAATGTCCATATAATGACATGATAACATGCAACATTATTAAAATGAGCCTCTTGGTGTATGGTAAAGGGGTAAAACTAGATGGCAGAGCAATTCATAAATGTATAAATGCCAGATAAATGGGCTGTGCCTGAAGAATATATGAACCCAACCAAATCATTACGTTCATGTAAGGAAATCTCTGAATAATGGTGGGGGTTGCCATTGTATTAGTAAATGTCTATCTGCAAGGTGATCAGAAGATGTTGCAACCAGATGCACCCTGTCATTTGACTGCACTTAACTTTTCGTGTACTCCACAATACCAACATTGTGATCCTACAGGGGACACAGTGGGGAAATTCCATGCATCTGCATCAATAATATTCCATCAGTTTCTCAGTACCATGGTTCAGCATGTGAGGGATCATTTGTGATTCCCATGTACCTTAAAGGAGGTAGTCAATGCAATGTGGGATTTTTCTCCTATAGCCATTTTCCCTAAAGTACTAGGGTTCATACACTGTAACCACAATGAAATAAAGGCCCCATATGATGAAATAGTAAGGAGGCATGTGAACTACAAAGGGTATCACTTCATAAACTGCCAGGTGATTGTAATGCATAGAGTATCACCTACAATGCATGTGCAGGCCACCCAGTCAGTTAGACTGACTGCCATATATGGTGCACCTGGGACCTGTACCAATATTTTGCAAGGGGTGATTTCCCCCAAAAGGCATCTTGTTGGTGATGCAAGATATGCCCTTAAACCATGGCTCATGACACCCATAAGAAATCTACAAAATCAAATAGAAGAGGAGTACAGTTGAGACCAATAACAAACAAAAGCATTACTGAGTGAATGTTTGGGCTGTTGAAGTCATGTTTGACTTTCTGGATTCATTCTGTGGTGTGCCCATACCTCTCGACCTCTTACAGCAAGAAATCTGGGCAAAGCAATAAATAAAAGTGGGACAAAGGCCCAAAACTAGGGACAATTTCATATTGCTCTTACAAACTTAGAAAGTTAATAGAATAACAAGTTTTGCATTAACATGAATTTTCTGAAGGGTAAGAAGTCTGAAACTCTAACATCTGTCATTAATGAGCTGTCACTAATTTGCCAGAAAAAGTTAATTTGATGGAAAACAGACCAAAAATGTGAGGCAAAAATCTGGACATTCTGCGAAAATCTGTACAGTGAAAAGGTATGTGGTATACTGCAGTATGACCTCCATACATGTGCAAAAATAGTGTCAGAGCATGCAATGTTACACATTATCAAACTTAGGAAGCAAATGCAACAGGATAGACACTTGCAAGAGCAGCAGACCCCAGCACACCAAGAAGTGAAGGATGAGTTAGATGAGGAGTTAGTTTTTAGAACTGGCAGCTGGGTAGGGTTGCCACCTTTTCAAATGCCCATAGAGGGACATTTTTTTTGTATTAATATGAGATTTTTCAAGGCAAAACATATCCATGGCCAGTGCAAGGTACAGAACTTCACTTTTTTTCCAAAATAAAAGCTTATTCATGCATTAATTGAGTTGATTATGCTAGTTCATATAACATTAAGTGCTTCAGATACAAAATAGCTGTTTTATGCAACTATTAAAGAAATCTTATGAAATACTTAGTGTCCTAAACTTTCAGGACATTTGACCTTTTTCATTATTTTCAAAGGACACAACTACCCAAAGAGGGACTGTCCCTCACAAAGACAGACAGGCTTATCATTCCAGATGGAGACCAGCTAACTATGCCATGACACTTGGAAGAGAAAACAGTTTGAACATAGCTTGAATGTGCAGTAGACAGGAGTAAAGCAGATATACTGCAGTAAATGTGATGAATGCAAAACAAACACTAGTCTGTGCTTACCCATGCATAGGCTGGCCATGATATGTATGTATCAGGCACAGGCAACCCAAGTAACAGTGCACAAAGGGCAGGGCACAGTTATAATTATTGGAAGATGGTAGGAAAAGGAACACAGAAGTGCATGTTTTTCACAGGGGAATGTGCAAATGCTGAGGATTGTGAAAGTTAAACTTGCTGTTGTGTGCCTTGTCAGTGTTGGGAGCGTTAATGTAAAACTCTTAATGAAGGGCAACTATCAGTGGAAGAGTGCGTGTGTGTATGTGTGTGTGTGTGTGTGTGTGTGTGTGTGTGTGTGTGTGTGTGTGTGTGTGTGTGTGTGTGTGCGTGTGTGTCTGAGTGTGTGATGTACCAGTGGCTGTGGTTGAGTGCAAATCTGCTGGGGCAAAGCCTTAACAGTAGTTGCAGTACTGGAGCACAATGCTCTGGAAACATGTAGAACATGTGTGACTGAAGTTTCAGGATCCTATGCATGTTCCTGCCAATGAGAAGTGCCCTGATTCTGGCTGGGTGCTGGTGTGCTGCATGACTGTCACTGATATCTCCTACAAGATAAGCTATTATTGCCACTGTCACAGTCATGGGCACATGCTCTCTTGGGTGTAGACATGTCCAAACCTGCTGTGACTGTGGAAGTGCTAGCACTACAGGCTCAAGATCTTGGCTATTGTCTGTGGATGTTGGGAAGAACTGGCTTTGTGTATGGCCCCCTATCCGATAGGTTCCTAATTCACAGGTGTACACTAGGCTAATGACTACCGAGGCCTTTATAAGCCTAGCCATGCAACCCAAATGTATCCCACAGGCTATTTTGCCTGGGAGGCTTTTTTATGAAGTGTTTTTTTTACTTAGGGCATGATTTAACTACTGCCTCTGTCCATCAAAGATGTAATTGTCAAACCAGGTTGGAATTTCTGATTTCTCATCCACTGGTCCAGTTTACACTTGACTAGGATCAGGGAAGGGCTCTGCTTCACATGGATGGGAAGCCTATTTCAGAGCATGGGACTTCCCTGAGCCGCATACCTGTCTCTACAACATGTCCTATTTAAATCAGAAGCAAAGTTTAAATCCTTGGATCTAGTAGTCCTGATGCTGTTCATTTTGCAGATATGCAAAAGGTCCATCAAGGTGGGATGCCTTGTATACCAGGCATATATCACCTCTCAGCATTCTGTAGGAAACAGAATACAGTGATAGGGATTTGAGGTGATCTACATGGGCACTGTGTTTATGTTCTGTATTATTTTTGCAAGGAACACATGTAGATTTTCCAGTTGTTACATGTGCATGGTCGGCCAGCAGATTTGCTATATCTTCTGACTCCATGTAGGTGGCTCCATTAACAATCAGTTCTGTACACAGCTGTGTGCTGCAAGGATTTGGACATAGGTAAATAATGAATTCAGGTTGTCCTTTGCCTGGGAGGCTATCTACAACTCAAATTTGGCTTTATCAGACTTAATTTGCCCTCTTAATTGCTTGTTTAGATTGACTGAAGTTTTTTAATCATGCTGGGTATAGCACTTCCTAATCTTGGCTATGACGTTTTTCTTTTGTTGTATAACCTGTTTATGTTTACATTCCAATAGGGTAGTCTTTTTTTTAGTTAGTTCTGGGCTTATTTATTGCAGACACAGCTGCATCTTTGTATTTATTAATATGATCATACACAGTTACTGTGAGAAATTCAACATAGGCAGCTGTTTTCTCAGGG
The DNA here is from genome assembly GCF_019279795.1 of Protopterus annectens. NCBI lineage: Eukaryota > Metazoa > Chordata > Ceratodontiformes > Protopteridae > Protopterus > Protopterus annectens. Next base: position 1,248,943,748 of record NC_056732.1, on the reverse strand, counting down.
TTTAGGGGCTTAAATGTTTGACAGGTTATCAATAACAGAAACATATAACTAGAATAGTTCTTAAATGTTTCAGGGTTAGTTGGGGTCACAGAATTTATTTTTGTTATGAAGGAGATAGCTTTGTGGTCTGATCTGACAACAGAGAATGCTAGATGGGGGGTATAGCATTCTTTCATATTTGTGAGTGGCAGGTTGAGTATGTTTGCACTACTATTGGGTGTATGGACTTTCTGGTCCAAGAATCTGTGGGTCTGTAAGTTTGGAGTCATGTAAGTATACCCATTTTATAGTGATGTAGTTGAAGTTACCCATGAATATGGTATTGGGGTGAATGGTGAAAGCCTCCAGTAAATCCAAGTACAAATTATGGGTTTCTTGGGTCACAGAGCATGACATATAGCTTGTAAGGATTTAACATGGGACTTTGCATATGGACATCTGTGTGTGTCTGCATGTGTGTGTGTGTTTGTGTTTGTGTGTGTGTGTGTGTGTGTGTGTGTGTGTGTGTGTGTGTGTGTGTGTGTGTGTGTGTGTGTGTGTGTGTGTAATTAGAACACCTACTAACCACTGTTCTCAAGTATCCTCAGTGTTGTGCAGATGCTGGGTCCCTACAGGCAGCAATGTTTATTCATGGCACAGGGCACACCTCCAGTGAGGAATTTGTAATCTGGCATATAAAAATACATACATGGAGTCACTTTAGAGACTGCTTTCTTCACATCATACAAAGAGATATGGGACTATCGTACTTCACACCTTAAAGTATAAACCAGAGTAATACAGTACCTATATTCCTGCCTGCAATCTGCCAAACAAATGAGGTGCTCATTGATGCTTATTAGTGCCCATCATATGACACACATGATAGCAAGTTTGGGTGCCATTTTTCTGATACTTTTCCCTGTGATTTTTCAAGGTGAGACATCATGGCTGGAGGAGTGGGCAGTGTTGTTCTTAGAGGGCAGAGGTGTTGTGTGGCAAAAATCTTTCTGTACCTCTTCCATCAGGACTGCAGCCAGAAAGCTACTTCAGGAGGGCTATCAAGAGGATCTGTGTAAGACTATAACATGGAATAGTTTAACCCAGACTGTTACCCATGCAACAGGCATCCCATGAATAGGAGAAGATAGCCATCACTATTACAGCGACATGTGGCACCACAATTCTGACCTCTTAGGTTGATAGGAGGTTGAAGTTAAACAGCAATAACCACCTGAGTACTGTAAGCAGAACTCATTTTGGCTACCAGTATAACTTGTAAGTGCATGTCACCCACAACTATTACACAGTGCTGCTTTCTCTCCAGATCCCTTGAAGAGATTACAGTGAATAGGCAGCTGCACAGCAGGAAATTAGAATGTCTAAGAGACCTGTAGGTTGAATATATTTTCTTCAAAGTATACAGCTTTTATTATTTAAAGTAACATAGATTCGGTTTCATACAGTATGCCTTTCATATTTTACTGCCTATTCTGTAAAAACTTCCAAAGATGAAAGGTAGCAGTGTGACTATTAAATGCTGCGTGTGTTTTGTGTGTGTGTGTGTGTGTGTGTGTGTGTGTGTGTGTGTGTGTGTGTGTGTGTGTGTGTGCGTGTGTGTGCATCCGTGTTTGTATGTGTGTGTGTGCATGTTTGTGAGGATGTGTTTGCATGTATTATTATGTGCATGTGTGTACGTGTGTGTGTGTGTGTGTGTGTGTGTGTGTGTGTGTGTGTGTGTGTGTGTGTGTGTGTGTGTGTGTGTGTGTGTGTGTGTGTGTGTGTGTGTGTGTGTGTGTGTGTGTCCGTGTTTGTATGTGTGTGTGTGTTTGTGTGCATGTTTGTGAGGATGTGTTTGCATGTGTTATTATGTGCATGTGTGTACGTGTGTGTGTGTGTGTGTGTGTGTGTGTGTGTGTGTGTGTGTGTGTGTGTGTGTGTGTGTGTGTGCGTGTTTTCATTGTATTTGTAATTCCCTTGCCCCTACCCTCTTGGTCATAGAGCTTTCTATTAGATACATTTATTTTCTTTATTATTTTATTTCTCTATATTTATTTGAATATTATGTGCAGCAATATCATGGCTGCACCAATCCCTCAGGTAAGACCTGATTGCCCCCTCAGATTTGGCAGTAGTAGTAGTAGTAGCAGTACCATCACCACCCAGCTCATTTGGGTCCCTGCATGTCAGACTCATCTCCACAACTCTTGTCCTACCTGCTATGGATAGTTCTACATCAGATGCTGGGACTGTTGTACCCATTAATAGCAGTACCAGTGGAGGTGACTATGACAGATTTGTCACCCATCAGCAACTGGCAGACATTGTGGGGGAGACAAGAGTTTAGATGCCCAGATTAGCCTCCTCTGGCAGCCCATTGAGTCACGTCCCCATCTCCATCTTCTGGTATAAGTCCCATTGGTGATGGTACCTAAGGTCATGAGTAATCTGCCCCTAGCAGAGAATGTAGCTAAAGTACTCCATCATGTCTAATATGCTGGTGTTCCTCTCTTTTTTGTATCAATCCCTCCACTATTAGTTGTTCTATCCTACCTTCATCATTGCCCCCATTTGTTTGTCTAATGTTTACTTTACCACTGTGCTCCCCTTCACTCATTGTGTTACCGCACACCCTGTCAGTCTTGTCTGTCTTATCCTCTTTTTACTTCACTTTCCTTCCCCAACTTAAAATGTGCACCTGTCCAAACCAGCAAAATATTTACCCCACCTTCTCCACCTCTATTTCTTAGTTGTTCACCTTCTGTCCTGTCCTTTGCTTGCATCTCCCTTTCATCTCTTTCCTATAGTCCCATTTCCACTCTTTAATCGGGTAAAAAAATAGGAAATCACACCTTATGCATGACCATGTAGGGGTTCCAAATCATTTATATTTTAGGGTCTATATTATATCACTGAACGCTTAAAAAATCGAATGATGAATAATCGACCACATGTAAGCAAAAGCTTACAATCTCAAAAGCTCAGAACAGTGATTTTTTTTTTCTAAGGGAAAAAAAATCGCTGTTCAAAAAAAAAGAAAAAAAATTGAAAGAATACATAAAGTGGGGGGCTTAGCCCCCACATCCCCCCTACTTAAATATACCAACTGCGAGATCACACTACAGTGCCGAAAACGGCAAAGTAACGAAAGCACCAAGCGAATTCTTTCTCTGGGAAAGAATTTGCTTAATAGCCGCTTCGCTATTTTGCCTTTTCTATGTTTTAAGTTCGACCAAGACACCTTCGATAGAATGCGTCTTCGGTCATCTAATAGGAACCCATCTTTTACGATTGTACTGTTTGGAGTATTCCAGATAACTGGAGAATAAGCATACTCATGCCATTGCGTACAAGAACAAAAGGCACATCCATAACTGTGGGCAGTACAGTGGTATCAAATTCCTTGTCTCACTGCATGAAAGTTCTGGAGAGGGTGATTGATAAATGGATATGCAGAGTAATAGAAAGTAAGATGCAAGATAAGCAGTTGGAATTCAGATCAGGATGCAACACAACTGACCTGATGTTTGCAGTGAGACAGATAGTTGAGAAGAGGCTAGAGAGGAAAGAGTCCAACTGAGCATTCCTAGACTTAGAGAAAGCATATGACAAGGCCCCAAGAAATACAAATCCACTGCCAAAACCAAGGACCAAAGGTAAACAACAACTGCACCACCAGGAAGAATAAAACCTGTCTTTACTGAATACAGTTAAAACTCCCTATATTCCAACCTTGCTTCCAATGGCTCACCCCTTGGGTGGTGAGTCACTTGTTCTAAAATAAAAAAAAAAGATATTTACTGGTGGGACATACACTAGAGTGTCTATAAAGTGCATTGGTGTCCGTACAATGAATCACAGGGAGTTGCTTTGGAACTATAACTGGATGAGGGAAAACCTCCAGAGTTGAATGATAATATCAGTATTTCCAGTGTTCTTAAAATCAGGGCTGCCAAATTATAAATGAATGTTCTGCTGGGTCAACATTCTTTTAATGCTTTTTTATATCACTTTTTCATACTATTAACTTATATTGAAACATTTTAAGTCAATTGTTAAGCTGGTTATGGATTTTTAAATATTTAAACATTTAAATATTTAAACTTGTATGCAGAGGGTTAACTGAGCTCATCACTGAAGGAATACATTCAGCTTAAGCTAATTGATTTTATGTTAATGTATGCAATCTCTGAAATGAAAAGTTATTTTGATTGGTTTGGAGGGGTTATATAAGTTCTGATTGTTCATTAGGGTTGTCACCTTTTCAAATGCCCAACGTGGGACATGTTTTGTACAAACGTCAGATTTTGCAAGGCAAAACATACCCGTGGCCAGTACAAAGGACAGAACTTCACTTTTTTGCCTAAATAAATGTTTATTCTTGTAGCATTTTAGTTGCTTATTCTGTTTTTTATAACATTTAGGCATTTCAGAAACAGAATAACTGTTTTATGCAACTATTACATTAAATATAGGAAATATGTTGGTCCTAATATCTCAGGAGATTTGCCATTTTTTTCAATTTTTATGCAGGACACAGCTGCCCAAAGAGGGACTGTCCCTCGCAAAGTGGGACAGGTAGTAACCCTATTGTTCATAGGTTCATAGGTTCATAGGTTACTACTAGGCTATCAGCCCTAGGGCCTATACAAGCCTAGCCATAACAATTCCCTGGCTATTTCTACCCACAGTATTTACTTCCTTGGAAGTCTAGCAAGGTGACTGACGTGATCACCGGGGTGAATTTCCTATCTCCCATCCAATCATCAAGGTTCCTTTCAAAGAGGGCCAAAGAGGTGCTATACTTGACATGTATGGGCAGTCTATTTCAGAGTCTGGGGAGTCTCTGGGTCAGGAACCTATTGCTCCAGCATGTTTTGTTCATTGTGATGACAAGGTTTAGATCCCTGAAGCATGTGTCTCTGAGGGATTGGGATTTCTTTAAGTGTAGCATGTCCAACAGCTCTGGGTTTGACATGGCCTTGTATGTTAAGCAGAGATTGCCTCTGAGTAGATGATATGTGACAGACTATAGGTGGAGTTTTTTTAGACAGTCAGCATAGGGGTGGGAGATTGGCCTAATGGATAAGTTGTTTACCTTACAGACACAAGGTGCAGAGTTTGATTCTCACATGGGGTAACTGGCTAGGCTTAAAATGGCCTGAAAGGACAGGTAGCCTAGTACTAACCTATGAACTCCTATAGGGCATCTGCTTTAGACCTGTGATTCTTTTAGTGAGGTATTTCTGCGGCCTTTCCAGTTGTTGCAGATGTCTTGAGAGGTACATATCAAATGGGGCATTGTATTCTGTAACTGGTCTAATGAGGGATGAGTACAGTGGGACAATGACCTCTGTTTTTCAGGAAGAAAAGCCCTTAGTGATGAGGTGTGCCATATAGAAGGATTTCCTGACTGTTGTGCTGATGTGGTTATCGAAGGTGAGACCACTGTCCACCTGTGTCCCTAAGTCTCTTATCACACTTTCAGTGTTTAGTGTACTGCCACCTATGTGGTAATTCATGAGTACATGTTTTTTCCCAAAGGGGATAACTATACATTTCTTGGCATTGAGCTTGAGGCCATGGCTCTGACCCAAGCATCTGTTTCTGTAAGGCCCTTTTGTAGAATATCCACATCATTTGGAGATTCAATAATGGCTCCCGGTTTGCAGTCATCTGAGAATTTTGTTAGCCAGAGTCCCTTAGTGTTGGCCTGTACTTCAGAGAAGTAGATGCCAAACAAGAGCAGTCCCAGGACTGAACCCTGAGGTACTCCACTTGTCACTTGTCAGGAGCTGGATTTGGAGTCAGCTACTTTTACAATGTGGGTTCTGTCAGTAAGCCAGTTGGCAACCCATCGAGTGACATAGGGATTGATGCCCAGCTTAATAAGTTTATCTATGATTCCAGAGTGGGGATAGTGTTGAAGGCCTTGGTGAGGTCCAGATAGGCTATTTTTTTCCTATGGGGAAAAATGCTGGCCTTCATTGTGAATTTGCTCTTTTCCCTGCTGTAGTGCGATCTCAAGTTGGTATATTTAGCTAGGGGTGTGTGGGGGGCACAGCCTCCTTCCCACATTAGGGGGTGTGGGGGCAAAGCCCTCCACTTTGAAAGATTTGAAAATGTGTTTCGGGTTTGGTTGGGCAAGCTGATTTTTCCTCTAGGAAAAAAATTGCTTAAGTGGCCATTCACAGAAATGGAATTTCGATGTTTAGTGGTCAGCGAAAAGGTGTTCGATGGGTAGGTTTTTTGATGAGGTAATATAGACCCATCTATACATATGATGACTCTTCTACAACATTGCTGCATGTTCCCTGGCTGTTATGTCATATCTTCTCTTTACGCTTTGTTGGATAGCATGTATTTGTACATCTGGATGATGTTTGCCATTACACCCAACAGTACATTATATCATTGCCTTACGTGTGACCAGACAAGCAATTAACCTATTTGTATAGACCTTGTCAGGTGTGTGACTTTGTTGCCACAGTTTACCATGTTGTTAATATTGCTGCAGCTTCCTGCTATTTAGGGTATTGCTGTATGGTGTTTCACATTATTAAGACGTGTGTATTGCAGCTCAGTGTTATTGTATAACCCTTTCATATGTAAGTACTGCTCCTTATACTACCTCCATATGTAAGTACTACTCATTATGCTACCCCCCATATGTAAGTACTGCTTGTTATGCTACCCCCATATGTAAGTACTACATCTTATGCTAGCCCCCCATATGTAAGTACTACTCATTATGCTAGCCTCATATGTAAGTACATCTTATGCTAGCCCCCCATATGTAAGTGCTACTCATTATGCTACCCCCATATGTAAGTACTGCTCCTTATGCTATCCCCATATCTAAGTACTAATCCTTATGCTACCCCCATATGTAAGTACTACTCTTTATGCTACCCTCATATATAAGTACTAATCCTTATGCGACCTTGCATGATGCACACCCCTATAGGAAATGAATAATGATAGTAATTCTGCTATATTCAGATGCTAGTGGTATGTCTGATTACAGCCTACCTTGCCATCATCACCTTCTGTTACATGCACCTTAGGTGTGCCCCACATGGCAGTCTGTCACCTTTGATGATGTACTTTGCTTACAGTGGTCTGGTGCTTAATGATAATCTGCAGCCATCTAGGTGTGCTCATTTTTGTAGTACATATTCATGTAGAATGTCTGTCTGATGATAATGTGAATAGGGTATGTATGGCCATTCTCCCATAGGCGTGTGTGTGTGTGTGTGTGTGTGTGTGTGTGTGTGTGTGTGTGTGTGTGTGTGTGTGTGTGTGTGTGTGTGTGTGTGTGTGCGTGTGTGTGTGTCTGTGTGTGTGTGTGTGTGTGTGTGTGTGTGTGTGTGTGTGTGAGTGTGTGTGTGTGTTGTTTTAATGGAGCAACACTGTGTGAAAATAACTGCTTTATCTGGGTATGTCTGTGTGTGTGTGTGTGTGTGTGTATGTGTGTATTGTGTGTGTGTGTGTGTGTGTGTGTGTGTGTGTGTGTGTGTGTGTGTGTGTGTGTGTGTGTGAGTGTGTGTGTGTGTTGTTTTAATGGAGCAACACTGTGTGAAAATAACTGCTTTATCTGGGTACGTCTGTAGGTGTGACTTGTCACGACTCAAAGCTGTGAGCCAGATGCTACCATGTTGCCTAAGCTAGAATATACTGCTGCATCTTCAGTTGCCCATCCCTGGTTGCACTCACTTTTGTGCTATCCTGATCATCCTGTGACTCCTCAGATAGCTCAATGTCACAGGCATCTCAGGATCTTGGGGTATGTCACCCATGCCTGGAGCTGGCAGGCTACCATATGTCATCGTTAGCATGCTGTGCAGCATGACATGCACAGTTTTCATCTGTGATGCTCTCTTTGGCGTGTATTGCAATGCATCCTCAAATGTGTTTAGACATCAGAATTTTGCTCTCAGCTTCCAAACACATGTGCAGTGGTGTTCTGTGTTGTGATGTTTGCTCAGTTGTATGCATCCTCAGAAGGCATTGATTGGGCTGGACATGGTGTCATAAGCCAAGGCTCCAGTGGATAACTACAGTCACCTATTTAAAAACAAAAAACAAAACGAAAAATATTTCACCAAACAAGACACTTGCAACCTTCGCTGTATGCTACACCTTTATTCCATAAAGCGCCTTTCGTTCAATTACAATCCATGAACTTCTTCAGATGGAATATTCTACAATTACCATTATTTAAATACCAATTGAAGTTAATCACATGGTAATTATTCACAAGACTTAAAACTATATTGTCATTTATAAAACCAATAAAACCAAATATTTTTATATACCAAATGTTTTTAGTTGTCTAAAATGCAAGTCCTTACTATGAGTACCAAAATTCTTACCATTTTAATAGTATACTACATATATTTATACTACAATATTAAATATTAATATTCCACTATTTCCTATTTTTAAAACACAAAAATACAAAAAATGAAAATAAAATCATAAACTCATATTATTCTGAACAGCAGAAGCTTAAATGATGTAATTTCACCTTGTCAAGTCACATTCATCTAATGTTAAAAATTACCTACTTAAACTTTTCATTTTTAATATAGGCATAATTGAACACATATCATTCAAACTTGGGTCATTATATGCATATAGTCATATTTGCCATACTAATTCTAATTTATCTGATTCCAACTCAATTGGTTCCCCTCTCATATTTTGTGGGATCTGATCTAAAACCCAAAACTTGAATTAATGTCCAGGGCATTCTTGGATATGTTTGGCTAAAGCATTGTCCTGGCTCATTTTTTTAATATTGTATAAATGGTCGTATATTCTGTCCCTCAGTCTTCGTTTTGTTTTACCTACATAATATTTGGGACAGTATTGACATCTGGCTAAATAAACAACCATTTTCGAATTACAGTTATATTTTCCTTTACTATATAATATTCTACTATTATCAATAGTTATTGATAATCCTATCTGGATGTACTTACAGTAGGGGCATCCAAGACACTGTTGCATACCTTTATTTTTAGTAAGTGTGTTTTGGACACTCTCAAACAAATTTTTAAGATTCCTGTCTCTTTTCAGTACAAATCTTGGAGTTGGTCCTAACTTTTCCAATAGGTCCTTATCTTGTGTGATAATATTCCAGTTTTTACATACTATATTCCTAATGTATTTATAATCCATATTAAACGTGATAACAAAATTGACATTAGTGTTATTATAGTTGTTACCAACATGAGATGTTTGACTTGTTGTTAAGGGGCTATGACTAATATTCATTTCTATTATATTATAAACCCTTCTATTTTGGTTCAGAATGGGTTTATACATACCTCCATTTCTTTTCTCCACCACTTCAGTTATGATTTCATCTAGGAGGGTATCAGGATATGCTCTCCTAGTGAACATTTGTCTTATTAAATGACATTCAGAAATGAAATCATCCTCTCTGCTTGTCATGCGTGCTGCCCTTACAAGCTGTCCTTTAACCACCGACTTTTTCTGCCGGAAAGGGTGCGCGCTTGAGAAGTGGAGAAATGTATTAGAGTACGAAGGTTTTCTATAAATCCTTGCCTCAAATTTCCTGTCAGCATTATTTTTCATCAATAAAATGTCTAGATATGCTATTTCCTTCTCATGAAAATTGTATGTGAATTCCAGAAATTCTGTAGTCTGATTAAAATAGTCTACCATAATTTTAGCCTGGTCTTTATCACCTTTAAACAGGATAAAAATGTCATCCAAGAATCTGGTGAAATATGCTATCTGGGATTTTATATGTTCTACATTAAAAATGTGATTATGTTCCCAATAGTTCATTACTAAGTTGGCAAAACTAGAACCACACGGAGATCCCATTGCCACTCCTTTTGTTTGATGATAAAAATTACCTTTGAAATAGATGTAATTATGTGATAAAACAATATCTAATAATTCTTCTACCAATGATATTTCCATTAATAGGGCTCCCTTTTTCCTAAGATTAAGGGACACCCACTCAATGCCGAGATCTTGTGGTATTGATGTATATAAATCTCTTACATCTATTGTAAGAAAATTATATTTATCATCAAATTCCATTTCATTCATTTTTTCAAAAATGACCATGGGTCCTTACATATTACTATTTCACTAGATACATATTTTTTAAGTATTAAATCTATTACCTTTGCACATGCATATGTTGCAGAATTTCTACCATCGACAATTAGTCTAAGGGGCGGGTTATTCAAAATCTTATGAATTTTAGGGACCCCAAAAATCGTAGGTGCTATTGGTGCTGGCATAATCATATAATTAAACATGCTCACATCAACCCTACCTTCAATGAATAAATCATTAAGATATATTTTAATTCTCTGATTAGCTTGATTATATTCATTAATTGAAGATTTTATGTATGAATCAGATGTTAACAATGCCTCGATTTTATTCTCATAGTCTATTGGGTCTATGAATACTAACCCACCCCCCTTATCAGGTTTCATAATTCTGACCTTGAATTGTTTCAGACTTCTAATACATTCCTGTTCATCTCTAGTTAGATTCTTATCAGTAACTTTTGTCTTATTCCATGTATTATAATATCTGAAATCTAATTCACATACTTTCTCGAAGGTATACAATAAATTATGCAGTGGGGGGGTTGAAAGTACTAGAAATTCTATAATGATTTGGTTGTGATCTACTAATATTACCTAATAATATCTGTAAGTTCAATTTCCTTACATACATTTTGAGATCTATTATATGGTTAGTAATATCCAACCTCCTAGATGGTATAAAGGTAAGACCTTTTGCCAATGTATTCACTAAATCAGTATAAACATTTACTGAGGAAAAATTATACACAGAGAAGTCCCGTTCGGAATTCGTAATAACTGAAGGGTTGTTCTGTCTATCATTCACAACTATCGCCATTTGTTGTGTTTCTTCCGTTGGTTCCTTCTGTTCTGCATTTTCCCCCTCTGAAAACCCTGTTGGTTATTGGACCCTTGTTTATTATTGGTCCTGGTATTATTACCATTAGTATTAGGGTTTTGATTTTGTAGGCGTGCACTTCTTCATAGACCTAAGTCATTAGTTGACATATTTGGTGATGTAATTGGTGGAAAATCCGTGTTTTCATCTTGGTTAACAGTATTTATAGTCACATTTTAGTGACATTTTGATAATGTGAATAGGGTATGTATGGCCATTCTCCCATAGGTGTGTGTGTGTGTGTGTGTGTGTGTGTGTGTGTGTGTGTGTGTGTGTGTGTGTGTGTGTGTGTTGTTTTAATGGAGCAACACTGTGTGAAAATAACTGCTTTATCTGGGTACGTCTGTAGGTGTGACTTGTCATGACTCAAAGCTGTGAGCCAGATGCTACCATGTTGCCTAAGCTAGAATATACTGCTGCATCTTCAGTTGCCTATCCCTGGTTGCACTCACTTTTGTGCTATCCCGATCATCCTGTGACTCCTCAGATAGCTCAATGTCACAGGCATCTCAGGATCTTGGGGTATGTCACCCATGGCTGGAGCTGGCAGGTTACCATATATCATTGTTAGCATGCTGTGCAGCATGACCTGCACAGTTTCCATCTGTGATGCTCTCTTTGGCGTGTATTGCAATGCATTCTCAAATGTGTTTAGACATCAGAATTTTGCTTTCAGCTTCCAAACACATGTGCAGTGGTGTTCTGTGTTGTGATGTTTGCTCAGTTGTATGCATCATCAGAAGGCATTGATTGGACTGGACATGGTGTCATAAGCCAAGGCTCCAGTGGATAACTACAGTCACCTATTTATGGAAGTTAAAACACACATTTAATCCCTTGTTCACTGTTAACATGTCTGCATTCTGATGACGTCATTGTTGTGTTCCTGTACTTACTTAATAAGAGCCTGTCAGGAATTTCACCATGTTGGATAGCAATCCTCAGATCACCTTCCCCTCCAAATTGCTGCTTAATGCGCATTACTGGAGCGTGTTGCCATGGTATTGATAATGAGGCCATCTGTAGAGCACAAAGCTTGACAACTGAGTGATGGTCACCTCTTCCTATTAATGTAACATTAGTCCTGTTGTTGGGGATTTGATTGGTACATGGTACAACTGATTAAAAGCTACATTGCTAAAGAAACCTGATACGTATAGCTATGATTTTCTGCTCCTCCATTCTTCATGAGTTTGTGGTCAGTCCAGGATTAGTTTATCTCCTTTGTTTCCACTGTCTGTCACGATAGGTGTTCACTTCCCCACAACTCTGAAGGTAATCAGAGAATGAATGTATCACTGGATAAATTCTTATTTAATTATTACAGAGACACACATTCACCCCCGCACATACACACATGCACACAATGCTGTGCCCATGCCTTTGTATTATACCCGGACCTATTTCACTGTTATAGATATAATAATAACATAATGGAGTTAATAGCAACTGTGAAAATGCCGAAGATAGTAGCAGTTATATTAAAACATCTGACTTGCATGTTAAAATACTCATTTTCATATTGTGTAACACATACATAAGTAAACATTTAAAAAGTTAAGTTAGTTAACTTTAGAATGCATAACAGGAGAGTGAAATCAGTTATAATGACATGAGTATATTAGCCCATTTTTGCTAAAGTGAAGTGGGATGCAGTCTATATACTGTATTACTTTCCTCACTGGTGATTTACTATTCTTGTTTTGCAGAGCAATGACTTCTGATACTGTGACACTATGACGGATGTACATGCCAACTGCTACAAAGAATATTTCATAAATCTTATTATTTATTTGTTTATTTGTGTGTGTGGGGGGTCAGTACAGATAAACTTTTGAAAAAGAGGCATTTTTATTTAATGTACCTGAGGTAGAAGCATTAGGCAAAACTGTTATTTCAACCTAAACTGCTTATGTTAGCTGAAAATCAATTACCATTCATATTGTGGGATTTTCAAACCTCAGACAGCTATATATTTTATGCTTGCAAATTGCCATCAAAACTTCCAGTCTAGTCTACTAGAAAGGCACAACTTCATTTTGATGTTAAATTAAGACTGAGCCAGAAGCATTAATATTATCAGCTGGTTTTGATATCAAAATTGTAGCAGACATCTGGCACTGAAATGCAGAAAGCTAGTCTTAAAGTATTAGGGATTATGCTTAGACCTAGAATATTATGTTTAAAATATTCTGGGAATAATTAACAATCCAACCTTGATTTCCAGAGGTACAGTTCTTTGCATCTTTCATTACTGTGTAAAATCCAAGTACTGGGCTTGAAGGCTGATCCTGTAATTTATAACCATCAGCTGCACTTTCCATTAAAATCCTTTAGGTATTTATAAACCATATTATACTCAGAGATGAATGTATTCTTGTGGGGAAACTCCAAAAGGTTAAATCTACATTATCTAAATTACTACCCCTACAAAAAAAGAGAAAGCTTTCATTACACAACTTCTACCAATGTCATATATATTTTCTCTCTCTCAGATGCCTAGGAT